>NC_083112.1:8805112-9021014 GCF_949774975.1 Lagenorhynchus albirostris | reverse complement strand
AGTAAAATACTAGCATGGTCAATATCCACTGGCAATTGTTCCCAGCATCATAATCAAACTCCTCAGCCTTAAATCTTGGAGCTCAGGCTTTCCCCTTCAAATGTAGGCTCTTGAAGGTACTTACTTCTAACAGGAAAAAATTTAGCAAAATTAAAAATGCAATCCAGTGACAGCCTTCAACGTTTTGTTAAAAGTGGGGAAAATAGCCTCACAGATATTTCACCTACATTTGCAGCTGTAGCAGACAGCGTAACAGAAAGATTAGGGATTCTTGATACTGTTAAATCTTCTGCTTATAACAAACAGAGGCAATTTTTCATCTGGATTTTCAGCTTTTTTCTTTTTGCACTCCACCTATGGATCACTTACAGAACATTTTCCTTCACAGCACAAAAAATTTAAACAATCTTTTTATCAATCATCTAGATCTAATATAACTTCAAACATAACATCATCCCACATTTTAAGATTTCTTTTTTTTAAATTTTCACTGAGATATAATTGACATATAACATTATATTAGTTTCAGGTGTGTGATATAATGATTCAATATATGTATAAACTGCAAAATGATCACCACAATAAACCTAGTAAACATCCATCACCAAAGAGTTATAAATTTTTTCTTGTGAAGAAAACTTTTAAGATCTACTCGCTTAGAAACTTTCAAATATACAATATGATATAAACTACAGTCACCATACTGTGCATTGCATCCCATGACTTAATTTGTTTTTTAACTGGAAGTTTGTACCTTTTGATCTCCTTAATCCACTTCGTCCAACTCCCCATCCCCTGCCTCTGGAAACTATCAATCTGTTTCTTGAATCTATGAGTTCGAGGTTTTGGTTTGTTTTCAGATTCCACATATAAGCGCATTCATACAGTATTTGTCTTTCTCTGACTTATCCATCCATATTGTTGCAATGTGAGGACTTCCTTCTTTTTTATGGCTGAATAATATTTCTCTGTGTGTGTGTCTCACATTTTCTTTTATCATTCATCCGTCAGTGGACATTCAGACTGTTTCCACATCTTGGCTATTGTTAATAATGCTGCAAGGAACATGGGAGTGCATGTATCTTTTCAAGTTAGTGTTTTCATTTTCTTGGGATAAATATCTAGAAGTGGAGTTGCTGAATCACAGAGCAGTTCTAGCTTCAATTTTTTGAGGAACCTCCATACTGTCCTCCAAAGTGGCTGCACCAATATACATTCCCATCAACAGAGTACAAAGGGTTCCTTTTCTCCACATCCTCACCAAGAATTATTTCTTGTCTTTTTGATAATAGCCATTCTAACAAGTGTGATCTGATCTCACTGTAGTTTTGATGTGCACTAAGGATTTTCAGCTCTTATCTGCATACAACATTAAAATATTATCTTTGGAAGAAAGATTGCCCTTGAATGCTTCAAAACACTAATGTGCTAGAAAAAAAGACATTTATGACCAATGATACTTCCACATTATACTTAAATCATTCCTCTACTTATCACAGAGCTAATTTATGTCACAGAAACATGTACTGCAACAGTGATGTTAACAGAGTGATTTAACTGGAATGTGCATGTGTGTATGGACATATGTGCACATACAGGTGAAGAGAATTGTAAAAGAAATTGAGACCAGTTAATTTCAGGTTCTTCTATATCCCTGATAAGGAGTTTGGTCTTTATCTATCACATAAGGCAGTTATTGTCTGTTTTTCTTTGTTCTCTAAAGAACACAGAGAGCAATCAGATTTGTATTTTAGAATTTCCAAAGACAGAGACATACCATTTAGAACATAAGAAGACTGCTAGGGCTTCCCTGGTGGCACAGTGGTTAAGAGTCCGCCTGCCAATGCAGGGGACATGGGTTCAAGCCCTGGTCCAGGAGGATTCCACATGCCATGGAGCAACTGGGCCCGTGTGCCACAGCTGCTGAGATTGCACCCTAGAGCCTGCGCACTCCGCAACGAGAGGCCACCACAATGAGAAGCCCGCTCACAGAAACGAGGAGTAGCCCCCTCTCGCCTCAACTAGAGAAAAGCCTGCACACAGCAACAAAGACCCAACACAGCCAAAAACAAAATAAATAAATTAAAAAAAAAAGAGTGCTGGAATATATGAGAGGCTCATAGACATAATACAGGAAGAGAACAAAACATTCAAGGGAAGGATATGATAGAAAACAGGAGAGAAGTACAGTTTAGTGGGAAAAATGGTTAAGACAACAGTAGGCAAGCTTTACCCCTGAATAGAGAGCATCCTGACCCTTTCTCAGACCAAGACAGGTATGGTCATTTATCTCCATGGCATCCCTGTTACTGTCCCTAAACCTTCCCTCACCTAGAGAAATCTGATTGAAAAACTGTTTACAAAGAGTCGCTGTGTTCAGTAATAAGGTGCTCAGTGTAAGTAAATTAAACAGTGCCAACTCAGAGAGACCTATGCTTTCAATCCAAAACCCAATATATCTTGCATAATGCTACACTTGTATCTCTTTTTGACTACAATGAAATGGGCATAAATGTACCATCCATACTGATACCTATGGACCATACCATTGTGTATACAGAATAAAGTATAATTATTAATTCTATTTAATTAAAAGTAATAGGACATCCAGAATAATAATTAACAAATTTGCTTCAAAAGTTATATACTTCCTGTACTGTAAACTTAAAATTTTAAGAAGGTAAATTTCATGTTAACTGTACTTACCATGATAAAGTTAAAAAAAAAAGTTATGTATTTTGTAGATAAAACATAATGAATAAATTGGGCAGGGGTGGGAGAAATTGGAAGATAAGTCTGGATGTAAAGTCTACCAAAAAGTTCAACTTGATAAATTGCTCAGTAAATTTCTCTTAATGGTAAGACATACCAAAACCATCATAGTACATAAGCATTTGAAGATATTCCTGAAGATATTAATTTTGAAGGTATGCACAAGCATTTTAATCTAGTCTCATTAATACTTTTTTCAGTGATTAACTGAATTATGTCTTATAATTCCAGATTTCCAAATTTCTTTGCCTATTTAGGATATTTTCCAACTGCACCATCCTAACTGGGGAGCTGCTTCTCATTCCATGGGAGAATTACAAAGATTTTTCTATGATTATGATATGTAACCGCCAACAGCTATCTTATATTCTTCCTGGCTAAAATCAACTCAACTCTGTTCTGTGGCAGTGCTGTCCAAACAAGGATGCTTGTTTTGTTTTGTGTTTATTTGTTTTTTGTTTTCCTAAAACAGCTTTACTGAGATATAATTCACATACCATACAATTCACTTTCCACGCTTTCTGGTTGAAGTAATTTTTGTTTAAATTCAACAGTTTTAATACATTATTAGTTTTTTATTGTGGTAAAATATATATAACACAAAGTTTTCCATTTTAGCCATTTTTATAACATTCACAATGTTGTACAACCATCACCACTATCCATTTCTAAAAATTTTTCATCACCACCCCAAACAGAAACTCATTAACCATTAAGCAATAACTCCCCATTTTCTCCTCTCCCCAGCCCCTGGTAACCTCTAATTTCCTTTCTGTCTCCATGAATTTGCCAATTTTAAGTGTCTCATATAAGTGGAATCACACAGTATTTCTCCTTTTGTGTCAGGCTTATTTCATTCAGCATAATGTTTTCAAGATCCATCCATGTCTTATCATGTATCAGAACTTCATTATCTTTTTTGATTGAATCTATTCCACTGTATGTATATACCACATTTTGTTTATTCATTCATCTGTTGATGGACACTTGGGTTGTTTCCACTTGCAGCTATTGTGAATAACATTGCTATGAACAGGGTGTACAAATATCTCTTCAAGACCCTGGTTTCAATTCTTTTTGGTATATACTTAGGATCTTATAGATACTTTACAATCCATAGATTCTAGAGAAATGTCTGTTCAAGTCCTTTTCCTGTTTTTTGTTTTGTTTTGTTTTGTTGTTTTGTTTGCGGTACGCGGGCCTCTCACTGTTGTGGCCTCTCCCGTTGCGGAGCACAGGCTCCGGATGCGCAGGCCCAGCGGCCATGGCTCACGGGCCCAGCCGCTCCGCGGCATGTGGGATCTTCCCAGACCGGGGCACGAACACGTGCCCCCTGCATCGGCAGGCGGACTCTCAACCACTGCACCACCAGGGAAGCCTCTTTTCCTGTTTCTTAATTAGGTTGTTTGTTCTTTTATCGTTGAGCTGCAAGAGTTCTTTAAATATTCTCGATATTAAGTCCTAATCAGATATCACCTGCAAATTTTTCTCCCATTCTGTACGCTGTCTTTCACTTTCTTGATGATGTCCTTTGAGGCATAAAACTTTTTAATTTTTATGTAGTCAAATTTATCCATTTTTTCTTTTACTGCTCATGCTGCTGTTACCATTTCTAAAAATCTATTATCACACCTCCAAAGTCATGAAATTTTACCCCTGTATTTGCTTCTAAGCATTTATGTTTTTAGCTGCTTAGGTCATTGATCCACTTTGAGCTAATTTTTACATGTTGTTTGAGATGGGGTCCAACTTCATTCTTTTACATGTGGAAATCCAGTTGCTCCAGTATCATCTGTTGAAGACTATCCTTTTCCTGTTTATCTGGTGTTTTTTTTTTAATTGAAGTATACTTGATTTACAATGTTGTATTAGTTTCAGGTGTACAGCAAATGATTCAGATATATATCCATACACACACACACACATTCTTTTTCAGATTCTTTTCTATAGATTACTACAACATACTGAATAGAGTTCCCTGTGCTATACAGAAGGTCCTTGTTGTTTATCTATTTTATATATAGTAGTGTATATCTGTTAACCCCAAACTCCTAATTTATCCCCCCTCCCCCATGCTTTCTCCTTTTGTAACCATAAATTTGTTTTCTATGTCTATGAGTCTGTTTCTGTTTTGTAAATAAGTTCATTTGTATCATTTCTATAGATTCCACATACAAGTGATAAAATGATGTTTGCGTTTCTCTGTCTGACTTACTTCACTTAGTAGGGTAATCTCTAGGCCCATTCATGTTGCTGCAAATGGCACTGTTTTGTTCTTTTTTATGGCCGAGTAATATTCCATTGTATCTTGTAATATTCCATTGTTTACTTGTTTCTAATAAAGATATCCTAATCTATCCTCTAGAAATTTTGAGTCAGTAAGGTTTGGGGAGGAACTTCAGATTCTACACTTTTAAGGAGCATCTTAGGTAACTGCCATGGTCAAACAAGTCTGGAGAGCAATACAGAATACAACTTCAGGTACTTGACTCATATTCTAGAGAGGCTAAAAAACAAATTTATTTTTTTAATCCTGGCTTAGCCATCAGATACACTCTTAGCTTATGCTACCATCCAGGTAAGGACTTAGGTAAAAGCCTTAATTTTCACAAGAGGTGGTCAACTCTACCATCTGCACATCTGATCTCTGAAACATAGGGCTTTACCAAAATAAACACAAACTTGCCACAACACAGGCTCATGCCATTCGCTCTTTCAGCAACAAACATCTGAGCATGTTATCATACCCCAGCACTGTTCTAGCCACTGGTGATACAAAAGTAAAGAAAAACAAAGATTCTTGCGCTCATGAAACTTACTTAAAGTTGGAGGGAGACAAACAACAACTAAGTATGTGTGTGTGTTAGGCAATGTGAATTGTTAAGAAATAAAGGGTAAGTGGGAGGTGACAATTTGAGGAGAAACCTGGAAAAGAGAGAATAGGGCTTCCCTGGTGGCGCAGTGGTTGGGAGTCCGCCTGCCGATGCAGGGGACATGGGTTCATGCCCCGGTCTGGGAGGATCCCATGTGCCACGGAGCAGCTGGGCCCGTGAGCCATGGCCGCTGAGCCTGCGCGTCCAGAGCCTGTGCTCCGCGACGGGAGGGGCCACAGCAGTGAGAGGCCCACGTACCAAAAAAAAAAAAAAAAAGAGTAAGAGAATAAACTATGCAAACACCTGAGGGGAGAATATTCAATACAAAGTGAGGCCCAGAGACTACAACCTTGAACTATCTACTACCCAACCATCAACAAAGAAACCCAAAGGAGAGTTACATTTTTGAAAGAGATCCAATTCATCTCTTCCTCTGATCAGGGTTTCTCAACCTCACCATTATTGACGTTTTTGCTCAGAATTCTTTGTTGTGGGAATAGGGGTATTCCTATGCAAGATGTTTAGCAGCATCCCTGACCTCTGCCCATTAGACGCCAGTAAGCACACACATGATGCCACCACCACCCCTAGTGTGACAACCAAAAATTTCTCCAGACATTGCCAAATGTCCCTGCAGGACAAAAATCACCCCAGATTGAGAACCACTACTCCAGACCAATTCTACTGAAGTTCCATGTAGGAAACCCATAAACAGGCCTCAAGAGGTCTATGAAGCATCTACTCATCTGAAACAGTACATGAAGTTTGCATACGTGTGAAAATGTGCAATTTCCTGAGGTGAAGGTTCAGAGGTTTTAATTCCTAAAAAGGTTCATGAGATGCCCACGTACCACAAAAAAAAAAGAACCCGCCTGCCAATGCAGGGGACACAGGTTCAAGCCCTGGTCCGGGAAGATCCCACATGCCGCAGGGTAACTAAGCCCGTGCACCACAACTACTGAGTCAGCGTGCCACAACTACTGAAGCCCGTGCACCACAACTACTGAGCTCGCGTACCACAACTACTGAAGCCCGCACGCCTAGAGCCTGTGCTCCACAACAAGAGAAGCCACCACAATGAGAAGACCGTACACCACAACAAAGAGTAGCCCCCGCTGGCCCCAACTAGAGAAAGCCCACGCACAGGAAGGAAGGAAGGAAAGAAGGGAGGGATATTTCAAGTGGGTTAAACAACATCGGAAGCTCCAATTCTGAGCCACATTTGTCTTAGCCCCACATATTCGCCTTTGGTGGGTTGCATTTTGGCTTCTTCTTTTTTGAGGCTTCCATCAAGAAACCCATTAAAAGCCTATAAAACCAGTCACTGAATTTACTAGAAAATGTTTTGAAGAAATCATCAACTCCCATTCTATTATCATCCCTATTTAATGAATGAAGAAACCAATGTCAATAGAAGTTCATTTATCTGCCCAGGATCAGAAAGCTCCTGAATGACATAATCGGAGCTACACCACAGCTGCTTACATGGTTATGTGACTGGAAACAGTCACAGGAGCACAGCTAACTTCTTGGTTTTACTTAAGACTAAAATATAGAGCACTGTAATTATGGTACATGACAAATAACCACTAACAAACTATCTTCAAAGAACATCAGATGAATAAAACAAACAGAAATATCAACTATAAGATGAGCAACGTCCAAGAGTTGCTCAAGAGGAAATGAACCATTTTCTGAGTCTTCACTGAACCCTCACTAGGTTATAAAGGATAACCCAGTAATGTTACCTAGAATAAGCACAAAAGTGAGTTTTAGTTACTTATTTTTATCCCTCAATGCAAGCCAAAGTACAATTCAAACTACTTAAAGTATGATTCAGTAAAAACACTCTACAGGAATGGGGAGCCAAAATATAAGGCACCCAAAAAATCAGTGATCTCAATGTCTAATTTGATCTAGGAAAAAATCTAACTACACAGAGCAATGATTCTTCAGGCTTATTTTAATAACGAAACTCATTCTTCTAACCAATATTTTATAACAATGTCCAATATATTGAACAGATTAAAAGAAAACTGCTCTGGTTGAATTTGGGGGATGGGTACCCCAATGCCCTTGACTCTTCTTGTCAAGAAAGTCCCCAGGGAACAATCTGAAAACGACTGATTTGTCAGATGCTGTTGGAAATGTGAATTATTACAGCCTGTCTGAAAAGAAATGTAATGATTATATCTATTAAATTTTAATGACATATTCCCTTCAACCCAGCAATACCTCTCTTCCAACTCTATCCCACACACAGTTGAATGAAAATGTGATATAAATGTGTAAGAATTTTAATTCAGTGCTGTTTATAGTGAAAAAACATGGGGAAAAACCTAATGAAATCGACAAGGAAACAGCTAAAAGAAATGTAGTAAACCTTTACTATGGAATATTATGCAGTCATTACATAGAACAAGTTGTATCAACTCATCTATACTAACACTGAGGAGTGAGAAAAGCATTATTCTCAAATGTGTATGTGCATGCAGATATGGGTGTAATAATGACACTTTTGTAAAACAAGCACCACTACAACATACACCAAAATTAAAAGCACCTCTGGGAAGAAGTGAAATAAAATAGAAATATATGTACAGATCTAAATTAATGGGAAATAAGAGAATTCAAAATTATTCCTACTGTACATAAAGATGAAATATAGACATGATTTGAACTTGGGATTGAAGACAGTACTCTTACAGATGTGTTATTTCAAAGTACTGGTAATAGTTTTAAAAACCAATCCTTAAAGAAAGAAAACAAACCAATTATCTATAGGTATTATGAACTGCCTATCCTTCCAGCTCTTCTTAATTAACATTTTTTTCTTAAAACTGAACTTTCGGGCTTCCCTGGTGGCGCAGTGGTTGAGAGTCCGCCTGCCAATGCAGGGGACAAGGGTTTGTGCCCCGGTCTGGGAAGATCCCACATGCCGCGGAGCGGCCCGTGAGCCATGGCTGCTGAGCCTGCGCGTCCTGAGCCTGTGCTCCACAACAGGAGAGGCCACAACAGTGAATGGCCCGCAAAAAAACAAACAAACAAACAAAAAAAATAACTGAACTTTCAAATGAAGAGTAGGCAAAGATATTCAAGGTTTTATACTGTGGCAAGAGTCAAGAATGCAAACATTCTTAACTGTCAAAGACACCTCTGCCTGTAACAAGAAGAAAATCACAATCTCTCTCTCACAAAGCATTCCTCTTCCTTCCTCCCTCGCTCCCAACCAATCTCCCTCCGCCTCCCACCGCAAGATCCTAAAAGGAAGTGAACTGAATTCAATTCAATTAGATGATGCAATGAATTCCATTAGATGACCCAATACTCATCTCCATCCTCATTACACCTCTCTTCTGATCTAAAACTCTACAATTCTATTATCCTACTGTATCATATACTCCTAGTTATCTGCAATTCTTACTATTCAGCTCTCCAACAATATCAGTTAAATATGACCTGTTCACAGATCCATTAATGCAGTTACTCACTTACTTGCTTAAAATTAATTTTTGATCTTTCTTTTAAATTTTCTCAGGAAAACAAGCTTGCAACAGAAAAAATGTCAATACAGAAAATGGTTTTATCTTTCACTTTGAAAGAAGATATTTCTTTCCAATCCCCTGGCAAACCAATTTTCTTCCACTAAAAGGATAAAAACTCACAGAAAATGAACTACATTTTTAAAATACCAATCAGAAATAAACTTTAAACTACAGACTTTCTTCTTAGATGCAAACAGACAGCTCAGTATATTAGCCTTGTGCAAAATATCTATAGCTTATCCTACAAAGATGGCTCCATTTTCTCTTCTAGAAAATGTAGATAGTAACTATTTGCTTAAACAGTATATAAACTGTAAAGCACTACACCTACAATTACCAAACTGTGCACCAAGACATCTCAAACACCCTAGACTTCATAGCAAACTCACAGGTACTGTAGGATATTTTTAATTATCAAGGAAAACACAGCTCTTCTCAATAGCTGTCAGACACCATGTGAACTACTAGCTCGAAGGAGTTCCATTTCAACGTGAGATCATTCTAAATGCATTTTGATAGTTACCATATCTTTGAGAAACTGGGTTTAGGGCAGTGGATGTGATAAAAAGTACTGCATGGAAATCAATGTAAAATAGAAAATGCAGGTGGCAGTGTCTAATCTAATTCTAAGACTTCAGAACTTGCACATGCCCAACAGACACACATAATCCATCAATAGGTAACTGTCGTTATTTAATAATAAAAAGGAATGTTTTTTCTTTCAATGAAAATGTAATTCTTAGACCATAAATACTTATTAAACTATCTGTACCTATTAGATATTATTTTTTGCCTCTATGAAAAAATAATGAAATGCTAAGGGCACCGTGAACCAAGAACTTCTGGGAACCTCTCACTGTATGTTTACAAGGGATTTTCACAGACATTTGTAAGTTGCACCATGGTGCAATATCTTTATCCTATCTTCACTGGTGTCAGGGTGAAGAAAATAAACTGTGAAGATTGAAAACACAGCAAAAACGAGTAGGATGATGACAGGCTGCTCAGTGTCACATTTCATTCTAGAAAAGCAGGAGACAAAACTAAAGGTTGAATACAATGATTAATAAGAAAAAAATATCCAAATGTTGCCTGTATTATGTTGGTTTATTTAAAGACAAGGGCTAATTTAGTTTCAAAACCTTGGTTATCTAACAATGGTTTTCAAACACTCTTTAGCAGATGAGCTCTATTTTCAAACAAAATCTCCCACTGTATTTTCTAAGTTACAAAATATCTAAAAAGCATAAGTCTCTGTTTGTAGCTGATGAGTAGCCTAGGACCACAGTCTGGCCTACCTCCTCCACACCTGTAACAGTATTCACTGGAACCACTAGGCTTCAACAAATAGTTTTAGGTTGCTGCAGGGAAGAGGAAGAGGCCTTTCCTGACCTTCAATCGCTTTAATGAAGATCTCATTTAAATAATGGATTCAAGGATGCACGGGGTACAATTCATAGCCTAAAGCTAAGACAATGTCTTTCAAAATTTTTTTTATTTGCAATACAACCCAGTACATAAATACACTTTAAAAAAAAAAATCTCATTAAATAATATTCTTGTGTGTGATTCATTCTGAGATTTTCTATACAAACTGAAACTTGGTTTACAAAACTCTGACCTAAGAAATCACCTCAGTGACTTCTCAACCTGCAATAAATAAATAGATAGATATTTTAAAGTGAGTTAAGAGAGAAGGAGAAAGGAAAGAACAAATTTCTTACTCGGAAATAATACAACAAACAAACAAAACCCATTAAGATTTCCACCTCACAGTGCATGCTGAAAACCCAACAAAAACAACAAAAGACAAGGGGAGAAAGGAGGAAATAGGAAGGAGTGAATCTGCATGAATAAGTGCTGAATGTAAAAAAGTAAAATCATCAAAATCTTATCTCTAGTTAAGAAGGAACTTTTCAACCTGAAAATAAGAGTAAACCTTTAAATATTTTTCAGTAGTTTCTGATTTTACAGTGGTCAACTTCATAATAACATTTCTCTCTCTTCTTCCCCGAATCCATTAAAATGGCCAAAGAAATGAAAACTAAGGTGAAAAAATGACAGCAGTGTTAGAAATCAGAAGATCACTGACAACACTGATAGTCAACACAAGCAAAACCAGGACTCAGTAAACCACCCCAACTCAGAATTAGGGGGTGGGGGACTCAATGAAGACAAGAAGATAAAGTTCCCTACGTTTGGGCGACCGTAATTAACAAACAAGCAAACAGAATCTTCCAATAGTATACTCTTACCTCTACAGCAACTCCTTTCCTAATTCCTGTTAATAACCTCAGCTCCAAGAACACAGAAAACAATAGGATTTTTTTTTTAAGTAAATTTATTTATTTATTTATATATTATCTTTGGCTGCGTTGGGTCTTCGTTGCTGAGCACGGGCTTTCTCTAGTTGCAGCGAGCAGGGGCTACTCTTCATTGCAGTGCGTGAGCTTCTCATCGCAGTGGCTTCTCTTGTCGCGGAGCACAGGCTCTAGGTGTGCGGGCTTCAGTAGTTGTGGCACGCAGGCTTCAGTAGTTGTGGCTCGTGGGCTCTAGAGCGCAGGCTCAGTCGTTGTGGCACACGGGCTTAGTTGCTCTGCGGCATGTGGGATCTTCCCAGACCAGGGCTCGAACCCGTGCCCCCTGTGTTGGCAGGTGGATTCTTAACCACTGCGCCACCAGGGAAGTCCCAAACGATAGGATTTTTAAAGTCCATCAGACACCAAAACAGAATTAAGATAGGTAAAGACTTGGCACCTGAGCTTTTCCTGACTTGGCATAGACTGCAAGATAAATCAAGTTGGGATTTTGTGACCCAAATGCTCTCACAGCCATCTGTCTTATTCACAGGAGACACAAGCCCTATCAATGTGCTCCCCGCCCACATACCCTAAAAATAACCCTATTTTTAAAGCCTGTCTCAGTTAATTTACAATACTAGGGATAACCCACAGAGAAAGAACTATGGCTACCCATTCCCTTGGAAGGACCCATCCAGACAAAATAATCCTAATTTGTACAACTGCTAAAGAAGCCCACACCTGCTACCAATAATGACTAATTTAGAATTCCATTTACAAATATAACTGCATAAAGAAAAATCAACAAGCACATCAGGAGACTCAGAGTACAAAACAGGTACACGAAATGAGAAGCAGAGCAAAAAGGCCAAAGTTAATATAAATACACAACAGAAATACATTTTAAATTTTTAGTTAGTACTGTCAATGAAACGTGGATACGTATGTATAATAAACGAAGTAAGCTTGTATGAAAAGTAGCAACAGTAAAACAAGAGAATTCTAGTGACTTGAGAGCATGATAGACCAAACTGGAAGGGATGAGGGGAGAGAGAACTAAATATCACCAGAAGCAGTGAAGAGCCCAACAAGCACAACTGAAAAAATTGAACATCCGTATCAATAGAGTCTATATATTATGAAGGACCCAACTGATCCAGTAGAAAACTGTTATCATATTGCTGAACTCATACAAAGAAAAATATACAAGGACATTTCCACGCTCCAGCACTTCCGTGCTCCCCACCTCTCCATCCCCATAAAAATAGAATGAGTTGAAACTTGGGCAGTAGGCAGTACGCACATGGAGATGCAAGAGGGTAAACGTCCATATCAGCACTGTGCCAGTTATAAGGAGGAAAGCTGAACCTGAGAGTCATCCTTGAAGCATGAACCCTATAAAGTTCCCAGAATATAACAAATCCTGTATCTTAGCAGATACAAAAGCAAATCCTCTGTGGGCTTAAAAAAAACCTTCTCAATGTAGTCTCCCAAATTTCCCAAGTATTAAGTAAGCTCAACAAAACTTGAGCCCTACTCAAGGATCACCAAACACATAAGCAAATGAACACCACATGTGAGATGCATGCACCACTGAATTCAGATATTAAAATTTAATCACCAAAAGGTAAGACATGGATAAAATATTGAAGAAGTTTTTAAAAATGAAATTACAAAATATGCTAGCAGGAAGAGGCTGCTGAGAATAACCAGAAAGACCGGGGGGGGGGGGGGGAGGGCAGAAAAACCAAAAAACTGTAATGAAAAGTATGGCTGATTTCAAAATCTCACTGGACCACTTAAACAGATTAAAGATGGACAGAGTCATAAAAATTAGCAATTTGAAGAAACTATCTAAAATGCAGGGCTAAGAGACAAAGAGAAAAGAAATTTAAAAGGAAATTAAGAGATACTGAAAGATACAAAGAGAACTGTGAAATCCTGGTAGGAGAAATTTTTTTAAAAAAAAGAAACTGTAGGGGAATTCCCTGGCAGTCCAGTGGTTAGGACTCTGAGCTTCCAATGCAGGGGGCACAGGTTCAATCCCTGGCTGGGGAACTAAGATCCCACAAGCCGTGCGGCACGGCCTAAACAAATAAACAGAAGCTTAAAATCACCTTTAACAAAAAAGAAAAAGGAAGAAGAAACTATAAACATGAAAGCAGAATACAAACAAGCACTGTACACAGTAACAAGTCTCATCTGACTAAAATGCTGGGCAACATTATCATGAAAGTTGGGGGGGTATTGATCAGAGTAAAAGAGACTTTTTGTGTCATCTTTGAAAAAGGCTAAGGTATTCATCTTAAAATTAACTTTAAGTATGCAAAACAGAATTTCCAGGGTACCAATTTTTTATAAAAAGTGACTTCCATATGAAAAAGAAATAAGAAACGGAGGGTGACATCAGCATCGTGGTGGCATGAGTCATTCCTCTTATCACTCCCCTTCTATTTACAACTAATCAGAACATCCATAACCCAAAAAAGTACCTCTGCGCAGCACAGCAGGACACCCAAGAGATCCAAACATCTGTTCACCCAACAGTGAGTGGACCTTGCAGGAGGCTGGGAAGCAAGGGCAGTGGTGGCAGGTCCAGCAGAAGGTCAGCAAGACCTTTCTGGCAGAGAAAGTAAAGGTCTGCCCAGCCTCTGCAGCTGGAGGAACCCATTGTTCTGAGGGGAGACCATAGTGACTGGGGGTAGGGACACAAAAGGGAAGGTGGCAAAGAAAACTGAGGGAAAGTGTATCCTGCTATCTGCCCTGAAATTCTGGCAAGATATTTGGACCCATGGACCTCTGAGCACGCCCCAACCCCTGCTGCCCCAACTCCAGGATCACCCTACTGGGCTGTGGGCACCCTCAAAGCCCCAAGTGCTGAGCACACACCTCTTCCCACTCTGCTGCCACTCCTTTTCCTCCGCCAGCTTTTTTTATGCACAGGCTCCCAACCTTAGCCAAGAGTCAGTGATGGTAAGAAAAAACAAAAACTTGTGCTATATAGCGCCACCTAGAAAACAAAAGACTCCTAATTACCAACCTACTGAACTGTTAGACTAAAAATAAACAAAGTCTTGCCTAAATAAGGTGTTCACGACTTCAAATGCAACGACAGAAACACTTGTCATCAAACACTATGAAAAAAACAAAGGAACACTGTATCACAAAAAGAATGACAATCTTCCAGCAACAAATAAAAATACATGGAATAGTGTGATCTGACTGATAAAGAATTCAAAACAGCTATTATGGAGAAATTTGACAAGCTGTAAGAAAACGCAAAAAAAAAGCAATATAACAACTTGATGAATAAAATTGATGAACAGGAGTACATTACCAAAAAAGACTGAAATTCTAAAAAAAGAACCAAACAACTTCTGGAGCTCAATAAATGAGATGAAGAATGCATTAGAAAGCAATGGAAATAAAGCAGATCAGATGAAGAGAGAATAAGTGACACTGAGGATAGGAACAGAAAATTCAGGTGAAGAGGAGAAGGAACTAAGATTTTTAAAAACTGAAGAAACCCTATGAGAACTATCAGACTCGATTAGGAGAAGCAATGTAAGATTAACGGGTATACCAGAAAAACAGAAGGAGAAGGTAATAGAAATTATGTTTGAAGAAATAATAGCTAAGAACTTCCAAAGCCTGGGGAAAGAACCGGATAAAAGAAGTCCATGAAGCTAATACACCTTATTATCTAAATGCAAAAAGATCTTCTCCAGACACATTATGTTAAAATTCTCAAGTCAATGATAAAAAACTTTAAGGGCAGCCAGGGAAAAAAAAAAGACGGGAACCCCCTCTCTGACCCCAATTAAACTATCAGCAGATTTTTCAACAGAAACTACACAGGCCAGGAGAGAATGGAATGACAAAGTATTGAAACATTAAAACTGCCAGCTAAGAATACTCTATCCAGCAAAATTACCTTTCAGATATGAAGAAGACATAGAAGCTTTCCCAGACAAACAAAAGTGAGTTCACCACCACCAGACCTGCCTTACGAGAAATGTTGGGATGAGCAATTTAAACTGAAACAAAAAGACAAAAGTACACAAAACTCTAAGGTGATAAATAGAATTAGAAAATTTTTACTTTTTTTACAAAAATATATAAAACTCTTGATTATAACATCAAGGTTAAAGGAAAAGAACACTGAAAATAACTATAGCTACTACAACTTGGTAATGAAATCACAGTATGAAAAGATAATTTGTGACATCAAAATTATAAAGAAGGAAGAGTAAAAGGCTGAAACCTTTATAGATGAGTGAAAATAAGTTGCTATCCACAGAAAAAGGACTATTTACTTATGAAATGGGTTACGTAAACCTTATGGTAACCACCAAGCAAAAATCTAGAACAGAGACACAAAACATAAAAGAAGGGCGGGGGGTGACTGAGCAAATCGCCATGGAAAACCACTACATACAAAGGTAGACAAAAACAGAAAGAAAATGGAAGGACAAAATTACCAGAAGGCAAAACATAAAATGGAGATAGTAAATCTTTACATATCAATAATCACCCTAAACGTAAATGAACTGACCTCACCAACCAAAAGACACATAATAGCTGGATGGATAAAAAAACAAGACCCAGGGCTTCCCTGGTGGCGCAGTGGTTGAGAGTCCGCCTGACGATGCAGGGGACACGGGTTCATGCCCCGGTCCGGGAAGATCCCACATTCCGTGGAGCGGCTGGGCCCATGAGCCATGGCCGCTGAGCCTGCGCGTCCGGAGCCTGTGCTTTGCAACAGGAGAGGCCACAACAGTGAGAGGCCCGCGTACGGCAAAAAAAAAAAAAAAAAAAATCTCCCAATACAGAAAACTCCAGAACCAGACATCTTCACTGAAGAATTAACACCAATCCTCCTCAAACTCTTCCAAAATATTGAGGAGGGAAAATGTCCTAACTCATTCTATGAAGCCAGCATTACCTTGATACCAAAACCAGATAAGGATACCACAGGAAAAAAATATATAGACCAATATTCCTGATCAATATAGAGATGCAAAAATTCTCAACAATATATTAGCAACCAAATTCAAGAATACATGCAAAGGCGTATTACACCATGAGCAAGTGGGATTTATCCCTGGTATGCAAAGAATGATTTAATGTATTTACATCAATAAGTGTAATACATCACATCAATAAAATAAAGGGCAAAAATCACATGATCATCTCAATATTTGCAGAAAAATTACTGACAAAAGGCAAAATTCTTTCATGAGGAAACCCCCCAACATACTGGGTATGGAAGGACTATACCTCAATATAAAGGCCATATAGTCAATGGAGAGAAATTGAAAGTGTTTCCCATAAGATCCAGAACAAGACAAGGATGTCCACTCTCACCACTCCTAATCAGTATATTACCAGAAGTACCAGCTAAAACAGTTGCACAACACCAACAAATAAAAGGCATCCAAATTAGAAACAAAGTAAAGCTGCTGCTATTTGCTGATATGATCTTACACATGGAATCCCCAAAAACAAAAACAAAAACAAAAAAACTGCTGGAATTAGTCAACAATTTCAGTAAAGTGCAGAATACAAAATCAACATACAGAAATCAGTTGCAGTCCTTTACACTAATGATGGAGCATTTGAAAAAGAAAGAAAACTATCTAGGTTACCATAGCATCAAAAATAATAAAATATTTACAAATGAATTAAACCAAGGAAGTGAAAGGTCTGTATAATGAAAACCGCAAGACTGCTAAAAGAAATTAAAGACACAGATAAATGGAAAGATATCCCACACTCATGAAACAAAAGAACATCGTTAAAATGGCCACACTAACCAAAGCTATCTACAGTTTCAACACAATCCCCATCAAATAAAAGGCCATTCTTCATAGGAATAGAGGAAATAATCCTAAAATTTATGGGACCCACAAAAGATCCCAAACAGCCACAGCAATTCTGAGAAAAAAAGAACAAAGCCAGAGATATCACACTTCCAGATTTCAAACTATACCACAAGCCATAGTAATAAAGACAGTATGATACAAGCACAAAAATAGACACATCAGCCAATGAATAAGGAGCCCAGAATTAAATCCCAGCACATAAGGTCAACAGATATTCACCAAGGGAGCTGAAAATACCCAACAAGGAAAGAACAGTCTCTTCAACAAATGATGGTGGGAAAACTGGAGAAATACATGCAGAACAAAGAAACTGGACCTCAATCTAACACCACTCACAAAAATTAACTCAAAGTGGATCAAAGACAAACACAAGACCTGATACCATTTAACTTCTAGAAGAAAATGTAGGGATGAAGCTCACCTGGTTTTGGCAATGCATTTTTAGACTTCACCAAAAACAGCAAAAGCAAAAATCAACAAATGGGACTACATCAAACTCAAAAGCTTCTGCACAGCAAAAGAAACAGCAAAATCAAAAAACGTACAGAGAGAAAATTTACCCAAACCATATATTGGATAATGAGTTAATATACAAAATATAAAGAACTTAACAACAAAAAATCCAATTAAAAAATGGGCAGAAGAAATAGACATTTTCCCAAAAAGAACATCAAAATGGCCAACAGGCATATGAAGAGATGCTTGACATCACACTAATCATCAGGGAAATACAAATCAACACCACAATGATATATCCCCTCACACATGTTAGCATGGCCATCACCAAGAAGACATGAGACAACAAGTGCTGGCAAAGATGTGGTGAAAAGGGAACTCTTATAAATTGTTGGTGGGAATGTAAATTGGTCCAAGCACTATGGAAAACAACATGGTTGTTCAATAAAAACAACATGGCTGTTCCTCAAAAAAAAATAAAAATAGATCTACCATACAATCCAGCAATTACACTTCTAAGTATATACTCAAAGGAAATAAAAACAGGATTTTGACGAAATTCATGCACTGTCATGTTTATCACAGTATTATTCACAATAACCAGGATATTGAAAAACCCCAAAGGCCATCAATGGATAAATGGATAAAACAGAGGTGGTATATATACACAAAGGAATATTATTCAACCATGAGAAAGGAGGTTATCCCGCCATTGCGAAAACATGGATGGAACTTGAGCACATTACGCTAAGTGAGGTAAATCAGGGAAAGACATGTTATCACTTATAAGTGGAATCCAAAAAGTTAAACATATAAAAAACACAGTAACATGGTGGTTGCCAGGGGATGCATGGGGTAGAAAGAATGGGGGATAAGACTAATGGTGTTCAGGGGTACAAACTTGTAACAAATAGTAAATAAGCCATATAGATCTATGCACAGAATAATATAGACAATAATGTTGTACTATAATTATGCAATGTGATTAGTACCACTACTTCAGCAATCATATTACAGTATATGAATGTATCAAAGTAATATGCTGTACACCTCAGACTTACACAATGTTACATATCAAGTTTATTCAATTAAAAGAAACTTTAATAAAAAAGGAAGAAAAAGAAATGAATTGTGGTAAAATAAAAATAAATCTTTAAAAAGAAATAAAAGCAAGCAAAGAAAAGGGAAAGGTTGGGCAAACAGAAAATGGAAACTACAAGAAAAAGAAAAGTGGGTACCTACATTATTATCAGACCAAACAGATTTTAAAACATAAAGAGTTATAAGACATCATCATAAAGAAGTCATCACAAAATAATTAAAATCGTGTAATCACCAGGAAGGTAATTTTAAATTTATATGAACTATTAAATGACATTAAAATACAGCAAAAATTGATAAAACCACAGGGATAAACGTATATATATCCATGAACAGAGTACAAAGAGTTTTAACACCTTTTCCACTACTGACATACACTAGAAAAATTAACAAAGATATAGAAAACTTAAGATAATTAACAAGCTTGACTTGTTGGTTATTTATAGAACCCTGCACCCTTACACATTCTTCTCAAGCACAATATATAACACTTAGAAAAATTAAGCACGATCTGGCATACAACAAATTCAAAAGAATCCAAATCTCACCGACCACATCATTCTGACTAAAATGTCATCAATCAGTAGAAAACAAAAAGATAAATATGTCCATGTGTTAGGAAATGTAAAAACACACAAATAATAATTATAACAGAGATGTAAGAAAAAATAGATACAAAACTTGTAGTAATTAGGGAAAGTAGTATAGAAAGGAAAATTGAGAGCCTTTTATGTTTATACTGAAAAGAAAAAAACGGTTAAAATAAAGAAGTTAAGCATGAAACCTAAGGAGCCAGGAAAAGAAAATAAGAATAAAACAAAAATGAACCCAAAGAATAGAGGAAAAAAATAATAAAGAGCAGAAATTAATTAGGAGAATACATCTAAACAGCCAAAAATTGGCAAATTTCTGATAAGGCTGATCAAGAATAGAAACTTTTAAAATTAACATTAGGAATAAAAAAAGAATGTAACTACAGACATTAGTATGGGTATTAAAAGCATGATAAAGAATACTTTAAGCCAAGGATTGGCAAAGTTTTTCTTAAAAGACTAGACAATAAATGCTTTTGGCTTATGGCTCATACCTTATTTCCTAACTGCACTTACATCACTAAAGCAATCACAGACAATATGAATGCGTGTGGCTGTATTCCAATAAAACTTTATTTACAAAAAGAGGCAGGCAGCCCATGGGCAATAGTTTGCTGACCCCTGCTTTATGCCAATAAATCTGGCAACTCAGGTGATATAATTTCCTAGAAAAACAACATAAATAACAAAACCTTATTCTAGAAGAAATTTAAAAATCTAAATATACCAGTAATCATTAAAGAAACTGAAAACTGAAATCTTCCCACAAACGAAACATCAGGCTTAATGAGCTGTTTCAAATTTTCAAAGAACAGAATGGTTCCATCTTATACAAAAGCTTCCAGAAAACAGACACAGAGAGAATATTTTCCATCTTTCTGTGAAACTAATAAAACTCTGACATGAAAATCAAAAAATACTACAAAGACTCATAAGCAAACATACATACATGGATTAACCACATAACTCCAGCAACGGATCTTAAAAGACAGCTATATCACAGCACTGCTCAACAGAACTTCCTGCAATGGAAACGCTCTATAATTTGCACTGTCCAATATCATAGCTGCTAGCTACAATTAACACTCGAAATGTGGTTGGTATGCCTAAGAAACTGGATTTTAATTTTGCTTAATTCTCATTAAAATTAAACTGCCACATGGGGCTAGTGGCTTCTATATTGGACAGTGTAGCTATCTTATGACCAACTTGGGTTTATCCTAATAATGCAAGGTTGGTTTATAACCAGAAAAATCTATCAACATCATCTACCACACCAACACACTGAAGGAAGAAAGAAAACTATCTCAACACATGCAGAAATCAATGCCCATTTGCTAAATATACAAGAAAAGAAAATACGCTTACCTAAATAAAGGTTATCTACCAAAAACCAACAACGAACATCATTCTTAATGGTGAAACGTATCAAGTATTCCCTCTAAAGCCAAAAAATAATAATTCCACTATCACTACTGCTCTTTAATATTTACCAGAAGATTCTAGCTAGTACACTAAGAAAAGGAAATCAGTGTATAAGGATTAGAAAGAAACTACAGTCTCATTATTTGCAGGTGATATAATTTGCTATGTAGAAACTCATAAACAGCAAAATATTGGGAAACAAAAAGCTTAATAAGGTAGGCAGATTAGTATGCAAAAATCTACTGCATTTCCATACACCAGCCAAAGCAACTGAAAATGTAAAATTAAAAAAAAATTTCAAGGTACATTTTAAAGCTCTAACCAAACATGTTTAAGACCTATATGATGAAAAACTGTAACACCTTACTAAAAAACATTATATAAAATCTAAATGCTTACAAAGATATACTATGTTTATATCATAAAGACAGCAATTCTCCCCCGAAGTATCTTATAGATAAATAAGTCAACAGAGCACCTGAAAGACCTTAGCACCAGATTTTAAAATTATTCAGATGTGCAAAAAGCTAAAACACACATGAAAAATGAAGTGGGGAGGAATTTGCCCTAACAGAAAGCATAAGTTATTACAGTGAGGACAGACATAGATCATGGAACAGAAATGAGTCTAAAAATAGACCTACACACATATGGTAACTTGATTGTGATAGAGTTAGTTTTGCAGATCAATGCAGAAAAGATGGACTCTTTAACAAAGGAATCTGAATATTCATAAAGGAAAAAATGGATTTCAATCCCTACCCCACTACTGATGAAAAAAAACAAAAGCATACCCAGTGAAATGAAATGAAAGACAAAGGTTTAAAACAAGAGACATTTTTTATTACCCAAGTCTGGAAAGATTTCTTAAACCAAACTAAATATAAATAAAAAAATAAACCATGAAATAAAAGATTAATAACCTTTACTACATTAAAATTAATATCTCAATATGGGAGAAGGTATTTACAACTCAACTTTTTTTTAAAGTTAGTAACCAGAATATACACACGTACAAATAGGGAAGAAACACACAACCAAACAGAAAAAAAGTGTCACTATCAGGTGCATTACAAAAGACGAATAAATATCCATTAAACGTTTGACAAGTTGTCCCCTCTCTCCTTTGTAATGAGAAAAATAAAAATTAAGACCACAATAAGGAAGGATTTTCACACAATGAATTAGCAAAAATTGAAACAGGTAATAACACCATTATTAAACCAGATGCTAGCAACGGAAATGAAACTGCCACAGTTGGTTTAAACTACTCTTATTTAACCCTTGTGGTTCACTAGGGACCAGCCTCCTCCCAAGCACATGTAACAAACCTGAGCTCCATTTGCAAGAAAGAAGCTAACCACACTGTTTGCCACATTGGTCCCTTCCTTTCAGATATTTGTATCTCTTACTTATCTTATATTTTCACAGTCAAGATACCCAAAACAATGTGGGTATGTGCCTGCCTCCCCTACAACCATTACACCCCTCTTTGATAATGTAGCTGCAATGAATTTAGGGTAGCAGTAATATCTAACTCCATTAAATAGGCCCTAACTGCCCTAGATAATCAGAATAACTCCATCTCCCTAAAGAGTAAATACATGGTTTACAGTAAAACAGATTTAAGCTGATGGGGATATGCCAATTCTCCAAGCCAGAGGTACTGATACACAGGTGGTTCAACCATAGATCAGGAATTTGTTTTAGCTGAGACAAATAATAAATATGCACATGAGGGATTCCCTGGTGGCGCAGTGGTTGAGAGTCCGCCTGCCGATGCAGGGGACATGGGTTCGTGCCCCGGTCCGGGAAGATCCCACATGCCGCGGAACGGCTAGGCCCATAAGCCATGGCCGCTGAGCCTGCGCGTCCGGAGCCTGTGCTCCGCAACGGGAGCAGCCACAGCAGTGAGAGGCCCGCGTACCGCGAAAAAAAAAAAAATTCACATGATTTCACTTCTCACTAATGTACAATCTCTCTCTTGCAAATGAGTTCTCTCTGCAAAGACTGTCAACATCAGAGAATCTATTAATGAATGAATTATATTGACAGGCAAAAGAAAAAAAAAGCACAAGACCATCTAAATTAAACTACTCCCTATTCCTGATTTATATAAATCTCTCTTAGAACAAATCAGGAAAAGAGGAGAGATTCTTTAATATAATGAACAGTACCTTTCAGAAGTAAAGAGCAAATAATTAAACTTAGTTACAAAACACGAGAGCATTTCCACTTAGACAAGTGCAAGATAAGAGTGCTCACAGGGACTTCCCTAGTGGTGCAGTGGTTAAGAATCCGTCTGCCAATGCCCTGGTCCGGGAAGATCCCACATGCTGCAGAGCAACTAAGCCCTTGGGCGCCACTACTAATGAGCCCTCGCGCCACAACCACTGAAGCCCGCGTGCCTAGAGCCCGTGCTCCGCAACGAGAAGCCACCACAATGAGAAGCCCGTACACCGCAACGAAGAGTAGCCCCCACTCGCCGCAACTAGAGAAAGCCTGCGCGAAGTAACAAAGACCCAACGCAGCCAAAATTTAATTAATTAATTAATTAAAAAAAAAAGAGTGCTCACAGTATCCATTTGGATTCGTGAAGTGTCAAGGAACAAAATTTCCTAGTCCAACTACATTCAACATCAAAAAAGAGTTTATTGTCTTGGGGAAATAAACAGTAATCCCAAAGTAGAGAAGGCTTTCGGTATGGTTCCATTACTGCTTTTGACTCTAATTCTATCCCATGTCCTTGACTCTGTCTTCTCCACATGCCAGTTTGAACCCCAAGATACCAGGCAATGGCAACATGGGCTACATTTTTTTTTAATATATTTACATGCAGAGACGAGTGTGACAGAAAAGTATGTAAAATTACATGTCCTACAACAGTAAAGTTAAGCAATTTTTGGTATAAACATACAAAACTAAACGTGATGATGCAATTTATGTGCTGACCCAGATCAAAGTCCAAAATACATCATTAAATTGAAAAGGCAAAACAATACATATAGCATGACCTCCATTTGTATTTTTCAAATATAAATTTTAAATAAAAAAAGTAATTGCCAGTTCTAGCTTAGCACTTTGAAATATTTCTAGAACTCAAGATGTAACTACTAAGGAAGTCTTTGGCTGCAGGCAAGTACATTACGACAATAGTATTTTGAAAACAAAAGGCTACTTCTAGATTGCCAAATTATTGTATTTACTACATAGTAAATGAAAGAATAAAACTAACATTCATTGAGCATCTATTTGCCAGGAACTACATAAATTACTTTTACGTATTCAATACTTGGTGTTACTCATCTTTCTAGCAACCCTGAAATATATGAGGTTCATGCTTATAAAGGATTAATAGAAGCAACATGTCCATAGCCCACAGGTCATAACTCTTATAATTGACAAAGCTGGGATTCAATTCCAAATTTAATTCCAATAGAATATTATTCAGCCATTAAATGAAAGAAGGAAATCCTGCCATTTGCAACAACACAGATGGAACTGGAGGGCATTATGCTAAGTGAAATAAGTCAGAGAGAGAAAGACAAATACTATATGATCTCACTTATATGTGGAATCTAAACAAAACAAAAAACTGAATTCACAGATAGAGAGAACAAATTACATTGGTGGCTGCCAGAGCTGGAGGGTGAGGTGGGCAAAATGGGTGAACGTGGTCAAAAAGTACAAACTTCCAGTTATAAGATAAGTCATGGGGATGTAAGTGCAGCATGGTGACTATAATTAATAATACTGCATTGTATATTTGAAATTTGCTAAGAGAGTAAATCTTAAAAAGTTCTTTCCAGGGCTTCCCTGGTGGCGCAGTAGTTGAGAGTCCACCTGCCGATGCAGGGGACACGGGCTCATGCCCTGGTCCAGGAAGATCCCACATGCCGCGAGCAGCTGGGCCCGTGAGCCATGGCCGCTGAGGCTGCGTGTCCGGAGCCTGTGCTCCACAACGGGAGAGGCCACAACAGTGAGAGACCCGCGTACCACAAAAAAAAAAAAAAAAAAGTTATTTCCATAAAAAAAAAAAATGTGTAGGTGTGGTGATAGATGTTAACTATAACTAGACTTATTGTGGTGATCATTTCACAATATATACAAATACCAAATCATTATGTTGTACACCTGAAACTAATATGGTATATATCAATCATATCTCAATTTTTTAAACATTTTTTTAAAGATTTTTTTAATGTGGACCATTTTTAAAGTCTTTATTGAATTTGTTACAATATTGCTTCTGTTTTATGTTTTGTTCTTTTGGCTACAAGGTATGTGGGATCCTAGTTCCCTGACCAGGGATTGGACCTGCACCCCCTGCACTGTAAGGCAAAGTCCCAACCACTGGACCGCCAGGGAAGTCTCAATTTTTTAAACATTTTAACTTTACTAAGTAGCCCTTATCGTCCATTAATTCCCCATATATTTAACTTTCCACAGTTTGCCACCCTTTGAAACTCAATGTCCTTTTCCTTCATCTTGTCAGTTCTCTAAAAATGCATTGCTCTTTTGTCAGTCTAATTTGTAGGGTCCCAGCCAATGAATTTAGGATGGATAGAGGAAACAGATTTTTTCCTCCTATACAAGAAATTAGTAAAAGTCAGATTTTTATTCACGTATGTATGTATAGGAGTTCACAGAAAACTGTGACTCAAGGAGACATTTAAAATCTGAGGCTTATATGGCATCTTAATAGGAGATGGGCATTGATAGGAAAACAAATGACTTTTTGAAAAGATAAATGGGCCCTGACAAGAACAAATGGGAGACAGGGAAGTTTTGTGACAATGTCTGTTTAGGTGTGGTGTGGAGATTTCTCATCTCCAGTGATAAGAGTCAGTCTTCCATGGCTGCTCCAGGAAGGGTATTTATGACAATTGAGTTCTTTGGGGAAGCTATGCTTTTAGGCAGATAAGAGATTTCAGGAACTCAAATGCCTTCTTCTCAAAATAATTTTTATGCCATGATAGCTTATTCTGGACCCCTTTAAGTGTCAAGACTATAGCAATAGAGGAGAGAGACTGGGCTCAACTCTGAATACAACAAGGATAAGTGGGGATTTACATAACAAAAACAAAAACCGTTCGCACTTCAAAGGGTAACATCAAGAAAGTGTAACAGCTACCAACAGAATGAGAGAAAATTTATGTAAATCATATACGTATCTGCTAAGGGGCTTGTATCTAGAGTATACAAAGAACTATCACAACTCAATTTTAAAATGGACAAAGGATCTGAATAGTTTTCCAAAGATACACAAGTGGTTAATACATACATGAAAAGTTGCTCAACATCATTAACCATCAGGAAATGCAAATCAAAACCACAATGAGATACCAGCTCACACCCACTAGGATGGCTATAATCAAAAAGACAGACAATAACAAGTGTGGGCAAAGATGTAGAGAAATTAAAACCTTCATACACTGATGGCAGGAATGTAAAATGGTGCTGTAGCTTTGGCTTTTCCTCAAACAGTTAAACCAAGTTAACATATGATCCAGCAGAAATAAAAACATGTCTGCACATAAACTTTTACACGAATGCTCATTATAGTATTACTCATAATAGCTAAAGTGAAAACAACCCAAATACCCATCAACTAACGAATGGATAAAATATAGTCTAGCCATATAATGGAATATTTGGCAATAACAAGAAATGAAGTACTGACATATGCCGCAACACAGATGAACTTTGGCAACATTAAGTTAAAGACACCAATTACAAGGGACCAAATATTAAATGATTCCACTAATATGAAATGTACAGAATAGGCAGATCTATAGAGACAGAAAGCAGATTAGTGGTTGCAGAGGGGAGGGGAAGGGAGATGAGACGTTAGGGGGTGTTGGCTAAAAGGTGTGGGTTTCTTTGCAGGATAATGAAATATTCTAAAATTGACTGTGGTAACAGATGCACGACTTTAAATATACTAAACCACTGAGCTGTACACTAAAGTAGTGAACTGTATTGTATGTGAATTATATCCAAAAAAGGATGTTTAAAAACACCAATGGGGGGCTTCCCTGGTGGCGCAGGGGTTGAGAGTCCGCCTGCCGATGCAGGGGACACGGGTTCGTGCCCCGGTCTGGGAAGATCCCACATGCCGCGGAGCGGCTGGGCCCGTGAGCCATGGCCGCTGAGCCTGCGCGTCCGGAGCCTGTGCTCCGCAACGGGAGAGGCCACAGCAGTGAGAGGCCCGCGTACCGCAAAAAGAAAAAAAAAAAAAAAAAAAAAACACCAATGGGATAAAAGCTATAATAAATCATATACCAATCCAGGGAAGAATCAGGAGTCTGAAAGTATGTAGTAGGGATAAGGAAACCTTCCCTGAAAAATCACACGAGCTAAATCTTTAAAAAGATGTGCAAAGTGTGCCAACAGAACAAACATACGCAGAGGATTTCACGTGAAATTAAAAGCACACGCAGATGCACAGACATGTAAGAGAATATAACAGTCCTGGATGATTTCACACAGCAGAAGTCAGAAATTCTGTTGCAAAGTAACTAAAAATTCTGCTGGAGAGGGAAGCAGAGACAGATTCATCAAGAGCCCTGAACGCTCAACTTTATTTTTTCTTGCAAGCCATGTGAAGTTAACATTTTAACCAAACGAATAAAATCATCAAATGT
Source organism: Lagenorhynchus albirostris (assembly GCF_949774975.1). Classification (NCBI taxonomy): domain Eukaryota; kingdom Metazoa; phylum Chordata; class Mammalia; order Artiodactyla; family Delphinidae; genus Lagenorhynchus; species Lagenorhynchus albirostris. The sequence continues at coordinate 8,993,417 of NC_083112.1, read as the reverse complement.
TTTTTACATAAACTATCTTGACAGTCCCTGGAGAATGGATTGGGAAAAGGTAAGAACGGAGTTAAGAGACTGATTAGGAGGTTTCTAAACTAATTTAAGAAAAAAATGATGAGCTCTTTTTTTGCAGAACCTCAGAGCTGGTCAGCTGCTTCAGGATGAAACTGAACATCTCTTTCCCAGCCACTAGATGCCAGAAACTCACTGAAGTGGACGATGAATGCAAACTTTGTACCTTTTATGAGAAGCGTATGGCCACAGAAGTTGCTGCTAATGCTCTGGGTAAAGAATGGAAGTGTTATGCGGTCAGAATCATTGGTGGGAATGACAAACAAGGTTTCCCATGAATCAGGGTGTCTTCACCCATGGCTGTGTCCATCTGCTACTAAGGGGCAGTCCTGTTACAGACCAAGGAAGACTGGAGAAAGAAAGTGCAAATCTGTTCAGGGTTGCATTGTGGACACCAGTCTAAGTGCTTTCAACTTGGTCATTATTTAAAAAAAAAAAAAAAAAAAAAGGGAGAGAAGGATATTCCTGAAGTCACTGATACTACTGCGCCTCGCCGACTTGGGACCAAAATCGCTAAAATTCACAAACTTTTCAATCTCTCTAGAGAAGATCATGTCCACCAGTGTGTTGTGAGAAAGCCCCTAAACAAAGAGGGTAAGTAACCTAAGACCAAGGCACACAAGATTCAGTGTTTGTTATTCCATGTGTTCTGCAACACAAACATCAGCATATTGCTCTGAAGGAACAGTGTACCAAGAAAAATAAAGAAAGGCTGCAGAATATGCTAAACCTTTGGCCAAGAGAATGAAGGAGGCCAAAGAAAAATGCCAGGAAGAGACTACCAAGAAAGGGAGGCTGTCCTCTCTGAAAGCTTCTACCTCTGAGTCCAGTCAAAAATAAGATGTTCTAAGAGTAACAAATAAATAAGGTCAGATATAAAAAAAAAAAAGAGAAGAATTTGCACTAAACCAAAAGCAATAAGCATAAAGGAAAAGAGTGTGAGAGATAACAGAAATAGTAAATTTAATAACTGGAGAGAGAAAAATGAAAAACCAATTAAGTAATGAAACTTAGGAGTGAGGTCAAACTTCAGATGTTGATTTGAGAGTAACCAACATTAAACAGAAGCCACAGAAATGAATGACATTGTGCAAGAAAAGCTCAGAAAAGGAGAAAAAAAACAAAGTACCATGGAATAGTTTTTCCTCAAATTGAAATGTCCCCATATAACCAAATCACATCAGTAAAATCCATAATTACTCTATTAGGAAACTAGCCGTAAAGATTAATACTACTTCATGAAAAAATTAGATGGCTCTAAAAAGAAAAGGGTGATAACTTCAGCCTCATTTAATATTTTCAATAAGAAAGGCTTTTAAAGGTTTGGACTAAAGGCAGCATAGTGTCATAAGAAGAAGAAAAGGAATAACATATAGAGTACCTACCTAGCCTGTGCTTGTAGTTCTAAACAATGTATATTAATTCATTTAATCCTCACCAACAATGGTGGGACGTAAGCAATCTCCTTTCCTAAAAAGTGAGGCACAAAGAGGTTAAGTAATGTGTCCAAGGCTGAAAGCCTAGTAAGGTCTGGGACAAGGACTCTAACAGTTCCAGAGCCCCCATGTTTTACCACTGTACTGGCTCTCAAAGGCCAGTATTAGGTTTTCAAAGCAAAAACAAAAAACCTTGGCTCAACGTTGGGTCTACCACCAACCTTGGCATACTGGTAACTTAAGCAATTCAGTCTGTCTCCTCAGCTATAAGAAGGAAATCATGACAGCATCACAGGATTATTATGAGTATTTTAGTCATCAATATAGAACACCTAATCATTACAAGTAATAATAATAAACATTTACTGAGCACATATTGGCATATATTAAGGCACTACCAGAGACACTTTACACAGTTTACTTTACCTAATCTTCAAAATTGTCTCAAAAAGAATCGTTACTCTCCTAGCCATTTTTACAGGTTAGGGAACAGATTCAAAGGGATGAAGAGACTTGTGCATCATCATGTTGTATGGTAAAATGCTTATACAATGGCCCCAATTCTCCATCCCTCCTAGTACCCACACCCCTAGCAATGTGACACTGCAGCTCCTCCCATCAAGAGGTAGAGCTCATTTCCCCACATCTTGAATCTTGTCTGGCCTCATGACTTGCCTTGAACCAACAGAACGTGGCAGAAGTGATGTAGTGCCAGTTCCAAATGCAGACCGCAAGAGACCTTGCTTGTTTCTACTACCTCTCTAAGAATCCTGCCACCACCATGTGAAGAAGTCCAGACCTGCCTGATAAATGATGAGAGCCTCGGTCACCCTCCATCATCCAGCAGAGAGTCAGCCAACAGCCAGAAATGTGAGAAGCCACCATAGACTAGCCAGCTTCCCGACAATCTGCCAGGTGACCACCGATGTTATGAGTTATCCTAGATGAAATCTGCCAAATCTAGCCCAAGTGATCAGAACCATCCACGTGATCTACAGATTCATGAGTAATAACACACACTCATTTTAAGCCACTGAAATTGCAGGGACGGTGGGGGAGGGGCTGTTGTTACAAAGCCATAGTTAACAGAAATTCATGGTAAGCAGAAGAGCTGGAATTTAAAGCCAGGTGGTCTGACTCCAGGCTCACCCTCCTCCTTCTAGTTTCAGAGTAGATATGACAAGCAACGTTACTGTAGTATTTTCATTTGTGAAAATGAAGTCATTTATGTTCACTCTTCTATATTCTTTAAAATTAACTTATAAAAACTCAAAATAGTAAATGTAATTCTTATTTCCTCCTTTAGGTAAACAAAAAATCCAAGAAGTATATCAGATCTAAATTCAAAACTTGGGACTTTACTGGCGGTCCAGTGGTTAAGACTCCACGCTTCCAATGCAGGGGGCGTAGGTTCGATCCCTGGTCAGGGAACTAAGATCCCACATGCCGTGTGGCCAAAAAAACAAACAAAAAAACACACAGATTCAAACTCAACTGCTACCAACCACCTGCCCATTATTAAATATGGGATAATAAAAACGAAAAAACTATATGCACGTTCTGAATATATTTACACTTCTTTCAAAGTAAATATTTCATATAGGGTATCCCTACTAACTCCACAAGTATCGTGAAATGTACTATATTAATTTGTATTAACTCATTCTCACTCTAAACAGATTTACTTTGCTTCCCAATTCACTGACACATACAACACACCACATCACTTACCCACCTATATCCATCTATGCCCATATAGTCCCTTTGGAAGATCTTAGTTTCCACCAAGGGATGCAGAAATGATTCCATTAAACTGGAAATTCAGACTGCCACCCAGCCACTTTGGGTTATTCGTGCCAATGAATCAACAGACAAAGAAGGGGGTTACAGAACCAACTAGGGTTCTCATCTCACAATCAAGGGGAAGTCAGGTTGCTACCACACAAGAGGGGCTAACAGAAAGTATGTCTGGAATGCAGAAGTTCCCCTAGGAGGCCACTTAGTATTTCCATGTACTGTGATTAAAGTCAGTGGAAACAATCCAGGCAGGACTGCTAATGACCCAGACCCTTAAGGAATGAAGATTTAGGTCACCCCATCAGGCAAGAAACCACAACCAGCTGAGGTATTGCCAAGAACAGAGGGACTGTGGAATGACAGCAGAAGATAATTATAGACAGCAACTACAACCACATGACTAGTTGCAGAAATAAATATTCTAATGAGTAGTTTTTCTTTTTATGATATAAAAAATTTGTATATATATTAACAAACTTATTTCTTATCTCCCTTTCTACAACCATCTGATAGTAGCTAATCTCATATCTCCATATTTAAGTTACAGGATATTAAGTAGAAAATGTGACACAGGTAGAAAAAAAATTGGTACCTAGACACAGGTAGAAAAAAAATTAACCCACCTATGGATAAAGGGATTTTGTATCCTCTCTTAAGGAGGGCATTTGTATGTTATCAGGTGAACAAAGGATAGCTGCATTATGTTCACCAAAAGTATACTTTTGTAATTGTCTTTATTTATAAGGTAAATATGATAAAAAGAGGTGTGCACTGGTGCCGCGGTGACAAGTGATGGTCTGTGATGGCTTTTTACCTTAGCCGGGTTGCAACTACACTTTCCCAAACACGATTCATTCCCTGCATGGTTGTGGGTTAGGGTTGGCCTCAAAAAGAAAAAAAAAAAAATTCCCATGAGATTAGAAGACAAACGTGAAGCAGCCACCAGGTTCAGAATGTAAACCTAAAGTCAGGTGTTACTGCAGTAATCACACAGTGTCATGGAACTTTGGGCTCATTGGCATGGGGCAGCAATTGAGCCTACAGCTCATTCAGCTCCTGTCAGAGCTCCACCTTTGCTTTTCCAAATAATACTGGGGCAGGTTTGTGTGCAGCTCCATGGTGAGGTGTGCCACAGCCACACCTACTGCAGATTACCTACATCATCAAGGTTGAAGGTTACCTACATCATCAAGGTTGCAGGTGTGGAAGCAGTGAGAGCCATGAAAGTTCAAGTTTGGGCTCATAGGTTCTAACTTACTGCTAAAAGTTCTTTGCAGGTTCCAGTCTAACCTTCCTCCCCCTGCTTCATGTCCATGTTCCCTTTCCAACTACTAGCCCTGCTAACTTCAAGCCTAGCAGCAGATCCAGGTGTGTATAACTAGTTCCTACAATTGGTAAAAACCAATCACAACAATAATCTTACTTCTCTAATCAAATGCTAACTGACAAAGACAGAAATGTTATTTAGAGTTTGACTACTGTAGAAAGAGCTAAAGGTATCCACATGCCTCTTATCTACTTCTTATAACACTAAATTAAAGATAAAAACTCAGGGGCTTCTCTGGGGGCGCAGTGGTTAAGAATCCTCCTGCCAATGCAGTAGACATGGGTTTGAGCCCTGGTCCGGGAAGATCCCACATGCTGCGGAGCAACTAAGTCCATATGCCACAACTACTGAGCCTGCGTTCTAGAAGCTTCGAGCCACAGCTACTGAAGCCCATGCGCCTAGAGCCTGGGTTCCGCAACAAGAGAAGCCACTGCAATGAGAAGTCTGCACACTGCAATGAAAAGTAGCCCCCACTCGCCGCAACTAGAGAAAGCCTGCACACAGCAACGAAGACCCAATGCAGCCAAAAATAAATAAGTTTATACAAGAAAAAAAAAGTCAAATAGCACATATTCGGGTTATAATATACCTCATTTACCTTCCATCAGCAAAAATATTTAAGAATTTACCTGAAGTATGTTAGGTTTGAACACACTTACTTTCTAAATTTATTTATTTTTATTGATTTGTTTTCGGCTGCGTTGGGTCTTCGTTGCTGTGCCCGGGCTTTCTCTGGTTGTTGTGAGTGGGGGCTACATTGCAGTGTGCAGGCTTCTCATTGCAGTGGCTTCTCTTGTTGCAGAGCACGGGCTCTAGGCGCAAAGACTTCAATACTTGTGGCATGTGGGCTAAGTAGTTGTGGCTCGCAGGCTCTAGAGCACAGGCTCAGTAGTGTGGCACACGGGCTTAGTTGCTCCGCGGCATGTGGGATCTTTCCAGACCAGGGCTCAAACCCGTGTCCCCTGCATTGGCAGGCGGATTCTGAACCACTGCGCCCCCAGGGAAGCCCTGCACTTACTTTCTACAGAAGCCAGTACAAATTTTAAAATCTGTCTCTTACTAAATTATATTTACATTAAAACAACAAAATAACCTTGTTCAATTTCAAGAGAACAATTAAAAATCAACACATCTTAAAATATAGACTATATTAGACTATATTAATGTTAACCTTAGACTTATGCTAAGCGCACAAGACAATCAATTTATTAGATGTATGTGCCATCTTTACAATCAACGCATCCAGTTCCCTCTTGGACACACTTTCTTTTTAAATATATTTTGCTTAAAAGTCAGAGCCATAAAGTCAAATTTTTGTAGAATGATTCTAAAAGGCCCCCCGGACCAGAGCTAGTCCTAGAGGACCAGAGCTCGTCCTAGATAACGATTTAAACATAAACAGATGTCCAACAGGCCTATCATGAAAATGAATTTTGAGACAGAAGCAGCTGAGACAAACATTTACATTTTACTACTTTTTTCCATAGAATAGAAATACCAAGAAAAGTAAAAGTCAAAGACAGGTGAAAAACAACATTTTCTTCCAGTATTATCTGGTCGCATGTGTCTCACTGCTATCTATCAGACGCTGGCGCTAATAAAGGGGAAAAGAAACGGCAGTAGAAATATGGCTATCCCTTTCACCAATCTTTATAAGCATTCTTTAACTCTAGGCTTTTCACTAAATAATTACCTACTTAAATCAAATACATGTAATTGAATTAACAGGGAGTTTCTGGGGCCCTGTACAAAGATGGCGGAGTAGAAGGACGTGCTCTCACTCCCTCTTGTGAGAACACCAGAATCACAACTACCTGCTGGACAATCATCAACAGGAAGACACTGGAACTCATCAGAAAAGATACCTCACATCCAAAGACAAAGGAGAAGCCACAATGAGATGGTAGGGGGGGCGCAATCACAGCAAAATCAAATCCCATAACTGGTGGGTGGGTGACTCACAGACTGGAGAACACTTATACCACAGAAGTCCACCCACTGGACTGAAGGTTCTGAGCCCCACGTCAGGCTTCCCAACCTGGAGGTCCAGCAACGGGAGGAGGAATTCCTAGTGAATCAGACTTTGAAGGCTAGAGGGATGTGATTGCAGGACTTCGACAGAACTGGGGAAAACAGAGACTCCACTCTTGGAGGGCACACACAAAGTAGTGTGCACATCGGGACCCAGGGGAAGGAGCAGTGACCCCAGAGGAGACTGAACCAGACGTACCTGCTAGTGTTGGAGGGTCTCCTGCAGAGGCGGGTGGTGGCTGTGGCTCACCATGGGGACAAGGACACTGGCAGCAGAAGTTCTGGGAAGTACTCCTTGGTGTGAGCCCTCCCAGAGTCTGCCATTAGCCCCACCAAACAGCCCAGGTAGACTCCAGTGTAGGGCTGCCTCAGGCAAAACAACTGACAGGGAGGGAACCCAACCCCACCCATCATCAGTCAATCAGATTAAAGTTTACTGAGCTCTGTCCACAAAAGCAACAGTCAGCTCTACCTACCAGGTCCGATGGAGAAATCAAAAGCTTTACAGACAAGCTTTATGGACAAGCAAAAGCTAAGAGAATTCAGCACCACCAAAACAGCTCTACAGCAAATGCTAAAGGAACTTCTCTAAGTGGGAAACACAAGAAAAGAAAAGAACCTACAAAAACAAATGCAAAACATTTAAGAAAATGGTCACAGGAACATACATATCGATAACTACCTTAAACGTGAATGGATTAAATGTTCCAACCAAAAGACACAGGCTTGCTGAATGGATACAAAAACAAGACCCATAGATATGCTGTCTACAACAGACCCACTTCAGACCTAAGGACACATACAGACTGAAAGTGAGGGAATGGAAAAAGATATTCCATGCAAATGGAAATCAAAAGAAAGCTGGAGTAGCAATACAAACATTAGATAAAATAATCTTTAAAACAAAGAATGTTACAAGAGGCAAGGAAGGACACTACATAATGATCAAGGGATCAAATCAAGAAGAAGATATAACAATTATAAATATATATGCAACCAACATAGGAGCACCTCAGTACATAAGGCACCTGCTAACAGCTATAAGAGAGGAAATCGAGAGCAACACAATAATAGTGGGGGACTTTAATACCTCACTTACACCAATGGACAGATCATCCAAAATGAAAATAAATAAGGAAACAGAAGCTTTAAATGACACAATAGACCAAATAGATTTAACTGATATTCATAGGACATTCCACCCCAAAACAGCAGATTACACTTCCTTCTCAAGGGCGCACGGAACGTTCTCCAGGACAGATCACATCTTGGGTCACAAATCAAGCCTCAGTAAATTTAAGAAAATTGAAATCATATCAAGCATCTTTTCTGACCACAATGCTATGAGACTAGAAATGAATTACATGGGAAAAAACGCAAAAAACACAAACAGATGGAGGCCAAACAACATGTTACTAAAGAGCCAAGAGATCAGTAAACAAATCAAAGAGGAAATCAAAAAATACCTGGAACAAATGACAATGAAAATATGACGATCCAAAACCTATGGGATGCAGCAAAGCAGTTCTAAAAGGGAAGTTTATAGCTATGCAAGCCCACCTCAAGAAACAAGAAAAATCTCCAATAAATAATCTAACCTTACACCTAAAGGAACTAGAGAAAGAAGAACAAACAAAACCCAAAGTTAGCAGAAGGAAAGAAATCATAAAGACCAGGGCAGAAATAAATGAAATAGAAACAAAGAAAACAGTAGCAAAGATCAATAAAACTAAAAGCTGGTTCTTTGAAAAGATAAACAAAATTGATAAATCATTAGTCAGACTCATCAGGAAAGAGGACTCAAACCAATAAAATTAGAAATGAAAAAGGAGAAGTTACAACAGACACCACAGAAATACAAAGCATCCTAAGAGACTACTACAAGCAACTCTATGCCAATAAAATAGACAACCTGGAAGAAATGGACAAATTAGTAGAAAGGTATAACCTTCCAAGACTGAACCAGGAAGAAATAGAAAATATGAACAGACCAACCCCAAGTAATGAAATTGAAACTGTGATTAAAAATCTTCCAACAAACAGAAGTCCACGACCAGATGGCATCAGAGGTGAATTCTATCAAACATTTAGAGAAGAGCTAACACCCATCTTTCTCAAACTCTTTCAAAAAACTGTGGAGGAAGGAACACTCCCATACTCATTCTATGAGGCCACCATCACCCTGATACCAAAACCAGACAAAAATACTACAAAAAAAGAAAATTACAGACCAATATCACTGATGAACATAGATGCAAAAATCCTCAACAAAATACTAGCTAACAGAATCCAGCAACACATTAAAAGGATCATACGCCATGATCAAGTAGGATTTATCCCAGGGATGCAAGGATTCTTCAATATGTGCAAATAAATCAATGTGACACACCATATTAACAAACTGAATAAAAACCATATGACCTCAACAGATGCAGAAAAAGCTTTTGACAAAATTCAACACCCATTTATCATAAAAACTCTACAGAGAGTGGGCATAGAGGGAACCTACCTCAATATAATAAAGGCCATATACGACAAACCCACAGGAAACATCATTCTCAATGGTGAAAAACTGAAAGCATTTCCTCTAAGATCAGGAACAAGACAAGGATGTCCACTCTCACCACTATTATTCAACAGAGTCTTGGAAGTCCTAGCCATGGCAATCAGAGAAGAAAAAGAAATAAAAGTAATACAAACTGGAAGAAGTGAAACTGTCACTGTTTGCAGATGACACGATACTACACATAGAGAATCCTAAAGAAGCCATCAGAAAACTACTAGAGTTAATCAATGAATTTGGTAAAGTTGCAGGATACAAAATTAATGCACAGAAATCTCTTGCATTCCTATACACTAATGATGAAAACTCTGAAAGAGAAACTAAGGAAACATTCCCATTTACCACTGCAACAAGAAAAATAAAATACCTAGGAATAAACCTAACCAAGGAGACAAAAGACCTGTATGCAGAAAACTATAAGACACTGATGAAAGAAATTAAAGATGATACCAACAGATGGAGAGATATACCATGTTCTTGGATCGGAAAAATCAATATTGTGAAAATGACTATACTACCCAAAGCAATCTACAGATTCAATGCAATCCCTATCAAATTACCAATGGTATTTTTTACAGAACTAGAACAAAAAATCTCAAAATTTGTATGGAGACACAGAAGACCCCGAATAGCCCAAGCAGTCTTGAGGGAAAAAAACGGAGCTGGAGGAATCATACTCCCTGACTTCAGACTATACTACAAAGCTACAGAAATCAAGACAATATGGTACTGGCACAAAAACAGAAACACAGATCAATGGAACAAGATAGAAATCCCAGAGATAAACCCACAAACCTAAGGTCAACTAATCTATGACAAAGAAGGCAAGGATATACAATGAAAAAAAGACAGTCTCTTCAATAAGTGGTGCTGGGAAAACTGGACAGCTACATGTAAAAGAATGAAATTAGAACACTCCCTAACACCATACACAGAAATAAACTCAATATGGATTCGAGACATAAATGTAAGACTGGACACTGTAAAACTCTTAGAGGAAAACATAGGAAGAACACTCTTTGACATACATCACAGCAAGATATTTTTAGATCCACCTCCTAGAGTAATGGAAATAAAAACAAAAATAAACAAATGGGACCTCATAAAACTTCAAAGCTTTTGCACAGCAAAGGAAACCATAATCAAGATGAAAAGACAACCCTCAGAATGGGAGAAAATATTTGCAAATGAATCAACAGACAAAGGATTAATCTCCAAAATATATAAACAGCTCATGCAGCTCAATATTAAAAAATAAACAACCCAATCCAAAAATGGGCAGAAGATCTAAATAGACATTTCTCCAAAGAAGACATACAGATGGCCAAGAAGCACATGAAAAGTTGCTCAACATCACTAATTATTAGAGAAATGCAAATCAAAACTACAATGATATATCACCTCACACCAGTTAGGATGGGCATCATCAGAAAATCTACAAACAACAAATGCTGGAGAGAGTGTGGAGAAAAGGGAACCCTCTTGCACTGTTTGTGGGAATGTAAATTGATACAACCACTATGGAGAACAGTATGGAAATCCCTTAAAAAACTAAAAATAGAATTACCATATGATCCAGCAATCTTATTACTGGGCATATAACCAGAGAAAACCATAATTCAAAAAGACACATGCACCCCAATGTTCACTGCAGCACTATTTACAATAGCCAGGTCATGGAAGCAACCTAAACGCCCATCGACAGATGAATGGATAAAGAAGTTGTAGTACATATATACAATGGAATATTACTCAGCCATAAAAAGGAATGAAATTGGGTCATTTGTTGAGAGTGGATGGATTTACAGACTGCCATACAGAGTGAAGTTAAGTCAGAAAGAGAAAAACAAATATCGTATATTAACGCATATATGTGAAACCTAGAAAAATGGTACAGATGAACCAGTTTGCAGGGCAGAAATTGAGACACAGATGTAGAGAACAAACGTATGGACACCAAGGGGGGAAAGCCGTGGGGGGGGGGGCGGGGGTGGTGGTGGTGTGATGAATTGGGAGATTGGGATTGACCTGTATACATTGATGTGTACAAAATTGATGTCTAGGGCTTCCCTGGTGGCGCAGTGGTTGAGAGTCCACCTGCCGTTGCAGGGGACACAGGTTCGTGCCCCGGTCCGGGAAGATTCCACATGCCGCGGAGCAGCTGGGCCCATGAGCCATGGCCGCTGAGCCCCCGCGTCCGGAGCCTGTGCTCCACAATGGGAGAGGCCACAACAGTGAGAGGCCCGCATACCGCAAAATTGACAGCTAACGAAACTGCTGTATAAAAAATAAATAAAATTCAAAAAATTTTAAAAAGAAAATATAGAGTTCTGTCTTATTCTAAAAATGTGTAAGCCTGACACAAGGTGTGTGTTAAGTTAGCAATTGTACTTAAAGGGCCAGTTTGAAATGAATGAAAATCAGCCTGAAGAGTTCTAATAATGGTGGAGTAGTTTTTGTCAACTCATTAAATTAATGCTTCCACAGATAGCAATTATAAAAAACAAATAAAAGCTGTGGATAAAACACTTTTAAGAATGACTTGAAGGCAGAACAAACCATCAACAGCAGGAAGAAATTGGAAATTTGACCAGTGAAAGAAGGGAAGTACATTGGAAAAGGTTCAAATTTACACAGCTTTTCCCCTGAGGGCATTCCTAGTATGCAATAGCATGGGCTACTAGAACTCAAGCAGAAAGTTGCAGTTTTATTAAGTTCATGGCCACAAAGTGGCTAGAAATAGAGGACAAATTCAGGAAAGGAGTGAGTCACAGCAGCAGAAGCCTCAAAAACTAATATAAACTTCAAATTCTTCACTGAGCCCTGAGGTGAGTATGCTCTGGGAAGATTTCAAGGAGCTCAATGGAAAACAACTGGAAATCTACAAGAACTCATCAGCGATCTCAGCTGCTGCCCACTGGAGAGGAGACATGAGCCTGTCCAAGTTACAAGGGCTTAAAAAACACCTCAGGCTTTCTACAGACCCATCTTAAAGACCAAGCCTCCACAAGTTCAAGGTGATCAACCAGTTATTTAACTATACTCATCAGAAGATAAAGAGAATTTAGAGATATATCACCCACAACGTCCACTCTACAATTAAAATTTTCTAGACATGAAAAGCAGCAGGGAAGTGTGACCTACTGTCAAGAATGAAAATAAAACAATAAATGGAAAAAAACAATGAAATAATTCAAAGGAAGAAATTAACAAGCAAAGACTTTAAAGAAGCTACTATAAATTTGTTCAAGGACTTAATGGGAAACATGGTCACAATGGGGAATCTCAGCAGATAATTGGAAATAGTTAAAAAATGAAATACTAGAACTGAAGAGTATGTTATTTCAAAGTGGGCTTAGAGATATCTGCACCACCATGTTCACTGCAACATTACAACAGCCAAGACATGGAAACAACCTAAATATCCATCAATGGATGAATGAATAAACAAGATATAATATTCAAGAGAATATTCACCACAATAAAGGAGATACTGTCATTTGCAACAACATGGATGAACCTTGAGGACATTATGCTAAGTGAAATAAATCAGAGAAAGATAAATGCTGTATGATCTCACTTATATATGGAATCTAAAAAGCTGAACTCATATAAACAGAGAGTGGACAAGGGCTGAGGGGGGTGGGGGGAATGGGGAGATTTTTGTTAAAGAGCATAAACTTTCAGTTATAAGATAAATTAAGTTCTGGGACTCTAGTGTACAGCATGGTAACTATAGTTAACAATACTGTATTGTGTACTTAAAAGCTGCTAAGAGAGTAAATCTTAAATATTCTCACCACACACACAAAGTAATGTTAACTGTGTGAGATGACAGATGTGTTACCCCACCTTATTGCAGTAATCATTTAACAGTACATACATGTATCAGATCATCACACTATACACCTTAAACTTATACAATGTTGCTTATCAATTATATCTCAATGAAACTGGAAAATAAGTAAATAAATAAATGGGGGGTGGGGAATGGGCTTGACAGCATATTAGAAGCAAAATAAAAAAGAATCAGTGACCTTGAAGACAAATCAGTAGAAATTATTCAATCTGAAGAACTGAGGGCAAAAGATTGAGAAAAAAAATTAAAAATAACAAACTCACAGACCTATATTACATTTTTAAGCAAAAGAACAAGAATCTCAGAAGGAGAAGAGAGAATGGAGCAGAAAAAGCATTTTGAAAAATGGCTAAAAATTGGTGAAAAAACCAATCTGCAAATCCAATGAGCTCAACTCTAAGCAGAATAACAAAAAAAAAAAAAGAAGAAGAAAAAAGAACACATCAAAGTGCTGAAAATTAAAGACGCAAAGGAGACCAGAAGACAATTAAGAAGAACCTTTAAGTCAACCAGAATCTATGTCCAACAAAAATATTCTTGAAAAATAAGAGTAAGCATATATATATATATATATAAATAAATACATACACTTACTCTATCTGGGTGTGTGTGTGTGTGGGTGTGTGTGTGTGTGTGTGTGGGTGTGTGTGTGTGTACATGTACACACGTAAGCTGAAAACTTTAATCACTAGACCGGGACATTACGCAATGTTAAAGGAAACTCAAGCTGAAGGGAAATGACATCAGGCGAAACTTAGAACTACACAAAGAAAATCCGAAACAACTATGTAGTTATATACAAAACACTCTCTTGTTTCTCTCCTTAAATTCTTTAAAAGGCAACTGACTATTTAAAGCAAAAACAGCATTGTGTTGAAGCAAAAATTAACACACCAATAGCAAAAAGATTAAATGTAATTATGCTTTTTAAGGTTCTTTCATTTTACATCAGGTGGCATAATGTTAATGCTAAATGAACTTTAAAAGTTAATCATGAATACTGTAATCCCTAGAGCAGCCACTTATACAAAGCAGTACAGTTTAAAAAGCCCATTAAAGATCTAAAATATTTTTCAAAATTTGACCAACATAAAAGAAGGCAATAAGAGAAGGAAGAGAGGAGACAAACTGACAAAACACAGAGCAAAATGGGAGAATTAAACTTACCCGTATAAATAACATTAAATGTAAAGTTAACAAGTCCTCCACTCAGAGACACAGTTTATTAGATATATTTACTATTAAAAGAAGGGAGGGAGGAAGGAAGGGAGGAAGGAAGGGGAGAAGGAAGGGAAGAAGGAGAGAAGGAAACCCATTAAATACATGCTGTCTATAAGAGACACACTTTAAAAACAAAGACACAATCACATTAAACATATAATAAAAAATTATACACCATAAATATAAATAGTAAACATAAGGGAACTGGTATAAGTAAACTAAAGTCAGAAAAAATTAACTTCAGTAAGAGAATTATCAAAGGTAAAAAGGTCAACTCATCCAGAAGGCATAACAATCCTAAATGGGAATGTATCTAATATCAGAGCTTGAGGGGAAAACTACATGGAGGAAATACATGAAGCAAAAGCTGAAAAAGTTACAGGAAGAAATGAACAAATGCACAGGTATATTTGGAAACTTTAATACCCCTCTCTCAGCAACTGAAATGGATAAAAAACAATCCACAGGCATATAAATCAGGGGTCAGCAAACTGCAGGACCTCTGCCCATCTTTGTAAATGAAGTTTTATTATAACACTGCCATGCCCATTCATTTACATATTGCCACGGCTGCTTTTTGCACTACAAGGGCAAAGTAGTTAAAACAGAAACAGTATAATTCACAAAACCTGAACTATTGTCTATACAGCCCTTTGCAGGACATTTTCTGACCTCAGATATAGGTGATTTAAAGAACACTACTAACCAACTGAATTGTATGAGACTATATACTACACCATACAATATGTCTCACATTTCAAAAGACAGAAATCTTACAGAGTATGTTCTGTGACTACAAAAGAATTACATAAAAAATCAATTTCAATAAGCTACCCAGGAAAACCCAAAATATTTGAAAATTAAGCAACACACTTCTAAAAAAATCCATGAGTCAAAGAAGAAATCACAAAGGAAATTAGAAAATATTTTGAACTGAAAATGAAAATACAACATATAAAAATGTGGGGGAAATTATAAATTTAAGTGCTTATATTTAAAAACAAAGTCTTAAATTTAAATATCGAAATTCCCTAATTAAATACCTAAATTTCCAGCTTAAGAAGCCAGGGAATAAAAAGAACAAATTAAACCAATTGAAAATAAGAGTGAAGGAAATTATCAAGATAAGCACAAAAGTCAATTAAATTATTGAAACCAAAAGCTGTGGAAAGAAAACTGCTAAACCTGTAGCAAGAATGACCAAGGAAAGAAGAGTGTAAAGAGGGGTCACTACAGATCCTACAGACATAAAAAGGATCACAAGGGAAAATTACACTCTTTCTGCCAAAAGGCTTGATAACTTAAATGAGACAGATATACTGCTTGGGGGGAGAAAGACAAAACAGAAAATCCATATAACCATATATTTACCAAAGAAACAAAACCTGTTACCAAAAATCTTCCCGCACGCACAAAAAAACCTCCATGCCTAGATGGTTACCAAACGTTAAAGAAATTATATCAATCATATACAAACTATTTCTGAAAACAGAAGAGGAAACATTTCTTGGTTTCAGAAGGCTAGTCTAACCATGCTATTAGAAGGCATTACAAGAAATGGCAATCATAGACCAATATTCCCCCTGAACACAGACACTTAAATCCTCAACAAAATATTAGCTGACCAAATTCAGAAACAGATAAAAGGACAATACATCATGACCAAATGAGATTAACCCAAGATTGCAAAATTGGTTTAACTTACAAAAATCAATAAATATAATTCACCATAATAACAGAATAAAGCATAAAATCCATAGTCGTCTCAATAAATACAAAAAGGGGGGGACATCTGGCAAAATTCAACACCCATCCATAATTTAAAAATTAAAATCTCACTAAACTGGGAATAGAAGGGAACACGCTCCATCTGATTTCTTTTAATCTACAAAAAAATCACTGCTGACATTCTACTTAACGTTAAAAGACAATGTTTTCCCCTTAAGATGTGGAATAAAACAAGAATATCCATTCCCACCATCTCTTCAACATTAAATTGAAAATGCTAGACAGTGCAATAAAGTAACACAAAGAAATAAAAAGCTTATAAAGATGGGAGAAAAAAGAACAAAACTGTCTTATTCACAGATATGATTGTTTTTGTAGAGAAAATCCTAAATCTACAAAAAAACTATTGGAACTAAATGAATTTCAGCAAAGTCAAAGAATACACACACAATTTTTAAGACAACTACTGTATCTGGATATATTATCAGAAAAAAATAAAAAAATAAAATTTAGAAAATAGCATCAAAAAGAAAATCTTTAGGAATAAATTAACTGCAAGATCTCTACGGAGAACATTAAAATGTTACTTTACATTGTATGTATATATGTTAATATGTTAACAAAATCATATTACATAATTGACATAGTAACATAACATTAATACGGAAAAACCTACTTCATTGAGCTGGCGTAAAGATCTTGCACAGATACATAGATACATAAATATAAATTTGTTTATAGTACGTATCAAAAAAAAGATGACCTAAATAAAAGGAGAGGTGAACAACTGTACTAATAATCTACTGCTGTGTAATAAACTACTCCAAAACTTCAGCAGTTGAAAATAACATTTATTTTCTCACACAGTTTCTAAGGGTCAGGAATCCAGGAGCAGCTTAGCTGGTGTGTCTGGCTCAAGGGTCTCTCATGAGGTTGCAAACTGTAGTGAGGTCTACACTCAACTGAAGGCCTGAGGATCCACTCAAGGCTACTAGCAGAAGGCCTCAATTCTTTGTCATGTGGATGTCTGGAGACAATATTCCACTGGTCTCTTGCATTTCTTTCTGCACATCTTGCAACTGAGGATCTCACTGCCCTTTGTTCCAGACTAACTTCCCAAAGGTGTTTATAAAGTGAACAGTTGTGGAAGATAAAGTCTCCTCCAGAGCAAAGAACAGGTATGCTTACCGCCCATTAAAAAAATATCCAGGTTCCCTATGTTCGGAATTCCTCTCTTGTAATGCAAGCACTGCATGTGCAGTTGTCATCTGACCCTCTTCATATCAAGTGTGATTTGGAGCTTGAGGAACTGGTGCAAAAATGCTGAAAGTACCCTGGCTACTACTATAGCTGTGACAATAACCTGTCTTTCGACGCAGACCCAAGAGTCTCATGTCTTCTATCAGCATCCATGAAACTGCAGTAGGCTAATTTGTTAGCTTGCAAGTAGGGTAAAATCTCAGCTCCTTCACAGGCTTGACAATGGGCCTCTCTACAACATGGCAGCTGTTTTCTCCTAGAGTGACTGATGAGAGAGAGAAAGACTAATACACAAGCCACTGTGCCTTTTACAACCTAATTTCAGAAGTGACTTCAACTATATTATATTGGTTACACAGACCAACCCTAATATAATGTGCAAGGTGACTACAAAAGGATACAAATACAACCAGGCAGAGATCAATGGGAAGCATGTTAAAGGCTGACTACCAAATTCCATATTGTTATAGGTCAGTTCTCCCTAAATATTTTATAGAGAAACACAATCCCCATCAAAATCCCAAAAGGTTCTTTTTTTTTCTGTAGAAACTGACAAACTGATTTTAAAATTTATATGGAAACACAAAGGAACTAGACTGGACAAACAATATTAGAGGTTTCACACTATTTGATTCCAAGACTTAAGGTGATAGAGACAGTATGATACTAGCATAGCAGAAACAATTAGATCAAAGAAACAAGAAAGTCCAGAAACAGATCCATACATATATGTGTTCAAACATTCCTGGACAGGGCTTCCCTGGTGGCGCAGTGGTTGAGAATCTGCCTGCCAATGCAGGGGACACGGGTTCGAGCCCTGGTCTGGGAAGAACCCACATGCCGCGGAGCAACTAAGCCTGTGAGCCACAACTACTGAGCCTGGGTGTCTGGAGCTTGTGCTCCGCAATGAGAGGCCGCGACAGTGAGAGGCCCGCGCACCGTGATGAAGAGTGGCCCCCGTTCGCCGCAACTAGAGAAAGCCCACACACAGAAACGAAGACCCAACACAGCCAAAAATAAATAAATAAACAAATAAATAAAAACATTCCTGGACAAAGGCAGTCCAGTGCAGAAAAGAAAACAAAATTTTTCAAACAATGGTGTTGGGACTGGATAAATGCATTTGTAAAAATGAACCTCAATACCTATGAAACTTGTAAAAGAAAACAAGGGAAATTATTTCAAGACTTGGGAGTAGGCAAAAGCTTCTTAAAACTCAAATCTATTAAAGAAAAAAATTGATTAATTGAACTTCGTCAAAATTAAAAACTTTCGCTTATCGAAATACACTGTTAAGGAAAACAAAAACTTACAAACTGGGAGAAAATACTCTCAATGTATTGATGTGACAAAAAACATATCCGGACTATATTAAGAATTCTTACACATCAATAATAAAAAGATAACCAATTTTTTTTAATGTGCAAAAACCAGGGATATTCCACAAAAGAAAATACACTAATTATTGACAATTGTCAATAACCATATGAAACATCATTAGGTCGCAAGGAAATCCAAAATAACACAAGATACCATTTCACTTCCACGAAATAGCTAAAATTTAACAAATGATTATCCAAATGCTGGCAAGGACGTAGAGCAACTAGAACTAACACAGAGTCACAGTGAGAGTATGTAAGAGAAAACTGAAAAACTACACAGCAGTTTTTTATATAGTAAAACACACATCTGCCTGTGAACCAGCAATTTCAATCCTAGGCATTTACTCAAGAGAAATGAAAACACATGTTTGCAAGAAGATCCCTGCAGGCCTTATTCTTAACAACAAGAAACTGGAAACAACTCAAATATCCATCAACAGAAGAAAAGATAAACTCTGGTATATTCATCTAACAAAATACTACTCAGCAATAAAAAGAACTCTGACACCATCCAACCTCATAGATGCATCTGGAAATATATGTTAAGCAGAAGAAGCTAGATGCAAAAAAGCACACACTGTATGATGACCAAACAAAATAATCTACATTGTTAGAAATCACAGTGCTTGGGAGAGAGGAGAACGGAATGGAAAGGGCAACGATTAAACTTTCTGGGGTGATGAGAATGTTCTTTATCATCTTTTGGTTATCAGTTACACGGGTATAACTGTCACAACTAAAAGTGAACAGCTAAAATCTGTACATTTTATTGTATTTAATTTACATCTCAATATAAATAAATTAAAACAAATTTTAAAAATAAATTTGAGGGCTTCCCTGGTGGCACATTGGTTGAGAATCCGCCTGCCAATGCAGGGGACACGGGTTCGTGCCCGGCTCTGGGAAGATCCCACATGCCGCAGAGCGGCTGGGCCCGTGAGCCATGGCCGCTGAGCCTGCGCGTCGGAGCCTGTGCTCCGCAATGAGAGAGGCCACAACAGTGAGAGGCCCGCGTACTGCAAAAAAAAAAAATAAAAAATAAAAAAATAAAAAAATAAATTTGAGCTCATAGTATTAATTTTCCATTTTTTCTTTGTCTTGGGTTGTCCACATATATACTTAGTGTATATATATATATATATATATACACACACACACATTTATGGGTTATCGGTAATTGTTACTCATCTACTATGTGCCAAACATGATGCTTGCTTACAAAATAACTGTTAAGTTCATGCCTCAAGAGGATAACAATCTAAAGCAAGGAAATACACGATAACAATACACAATGTGAGGGTTTACATTATAAAGATATACACAGGGAGGACTTCCCTGGTGGCGCAGTGGTTAAGAATCCTCCTGCCAATGCAGGGGACACAGGTTCGAGCCTTGGTCCGAGAAGATCCCACATGTCATGGAGCAACTAAGCCCTCGAGCCACAACTACTGAACCTGTGCTCTAGAGCCCTCAAGCCACAATTACTGAGTCCGTGCCTAGAGCCCATGCTCCGCAACAAAGAGAAGCCACCACAGTGAGAAGCCCATGCACCCCAACGAAGACCCAACACAGCCAAAAATAAAAATTAATTAATTAAAAAAAAAAAGATATACACAGGGACTTGTGAGAAGGAGAAAAGGGCACCATACACTGCCTGAAAGAAGAGTTAGGTAACAGAAAAGCCTTTTCGTTAGGTGAAGGATGAAAAGCAGGACTTCGGACATGCAGACAAGCAGGAATGGCTCATTATAAGCAGAGAAATACCACGTGCAAAGACACAGAGGCAAAGAGTCTAAAACAACAGGGAGCTAGGAGCAGTTCAGTGTTTTTGGAGTTTGGAGAACCTATGGAAAAAAGGGAAATGCCAGCAAGGTAGGTAGGTACCATTCTAATGTTAAGGCATTTGCATTATAGAGGCAGTGAAGAGCCACTGAACAGCTTTAAGCAAGGGAAGGACACATACAAATCTGCAACTACAAGTATCACTCTGCTAACACTGTGAGAAAAAGCCTAAAAGAGAGTGAAAAATGGAAGCAGAGCTACCTGTAAGAAGGCACCTGCAACAAGCAAGTCATGTTTCCTTTTAGTAAACCAATCGCCGCACATGGACTGAAGAGAAATTCAAGAACCCCCAAAATGGACAGGAAAATGAGTGAAAATTAAAATCAGAGTGTTCACAGAAAAAAAAAGAATGATCAAAATGGCCCAAACAAAGGATACTCATCTTCACTCATAAGAGAAATGTAATGACATAAATCACAGCAAGATCCTTTCTGACCCACCTCCTAGAGAAATGGAAATAAAAGCAAAAATAAACAAATGGGACCTAATGAAACTTAAAAGCTTTTGCACAGCCAAGGAAACCATAAACAAGACGAAAAGACAACCCACAGAATGGGAGAAAATATTTGCAAATGAAGCAACTGACAAAGGACTAATCGCCAAAATTTACAAGCAGCTCATGCAGCTCAATGTCAAAAAAACAAACAACCCAATCCAAAAATGGGCAGAAGACTTAAATAGACATTTCTCCAAAGAAGGTATACAGATTGCCAACAAACACATGAAAGGATGCTCAATATCACTAATCATTAGAGAAATGCAAATCAAAACTACAATGAGGTATCACCACACACCGGTCAGAATGGCCATCATCAAAATGTCTACAAACAGTAAATGCTGGAGAGGGTGTGGAGAAAAGGGAACCCTCTAGCACTGTTGGTGGGAATGTAAACTGGTACAGCCACTATGGAGAACAGTATGGAGGTTCCTTAATAAACTAAAAATAAAACTACCATATGATCCAGCAATCCCACTCCTGGCCATATAACCTGAGAAAACCATAATTCAAAAAGATTCATGTACCACCATGTTCACTGAAGCACTATTTACAATAGCCAGGACATGGAAGCAACCTAAGTGTCCACTGACAGACAAATGGATAAAGAAGCTGTGGCCCATATATACAATGGAATATTACTCAACCATAAAAAGAAATGAAATTGAGTTATTTGTATTGAGGTGGATGGACCTAGAGTCTGTCCTGTCATACAGAGTGAAGTAAGTCAGAAAGAGAAAAACAAATACCATATGCTAACATATATATGGAATCTAAAAAAAAAAATGGTTATGAAGAACCTAGGGACAGGACAGGAATAATGACGCAGATGTAGAGAATGGACTTGAGGACACGGGGAGGGGGAAGGGTAAGCTGGGAAGAAGTGAGAGAGTGGCACTGACATATATACACAACCAAATGTAAAATAGATAGCTAGTGGGAAGCAGTCGCACAGGGAGATCAGCTCCGTGCTCTGTGACCACCTAGAGGGGTGGGATAGGGAGAGTGAGAGGGAGACGCAAGAGGGAGGGGATATGGGGATATATGTATATGTACAGCTGATTCACTTTGATAAACAGCAAAAACTAACACACCATTGTAAAGCAATTATACTCCAATAAAGATATTTTAAAAAAAAGAGAGAAATGTAAATTAAAACTACACTGAGGTACCATTTTTCACCTATCATATTGGCAAAAATCCAAAAAGTATCATTGTATGCTGTTGCGGCAAGGCTATAGGAAAACAACTACTCTCATGTATACATTACTGTGACAACCCTCACAAAGGACAACGGAACTATATCTATCAAAATTATATCCTACAACCCTCATGAAGGACAACTTAACAGTATCTATCAAAATTGTATCCGCTTTATTCTTTGACCCAACAATTCCACTTCTAGGAAGTTAATCTACAGACACACTTGCATGTGTACAAGATGATATATGTACAAGGTTGTTCATGCAGTATTTTTATAATAGCAAGAACTGGAAACAATTTAACTGTCCATCAGTGGGCTAGTTAAATTACAGTCCATAAATGAACACTCTGCAGCTGTTGAGAAAGAGAGCACACATACTAGAACTTTATATACTAATACAGAAAGATCTCCAGGGTATACTGTTAAGTGACATAAATAAATAAAAGGCAAAGCAGTTAAAGTTTCCAACATTAGTGTAAAACATGTGTTGGGGTGAGGGGAGGCATGGGGTGGGATACATATACTTGTACAGCGTTGTATTTTTTAAACCCCCAGAACGATATATAAAAAACCCAATAATACTAGTAAGCTATTGTAGAGGAGTCTGGGAACTTTACAGATGAGGAAGGGTATGGAAAAGAGACTTTTTTCTCTTTTTGGTTTTTTACTTTTGAAGTATTACTGTGCAGATAGTGTTAAAAAAAAAACAACTTTGAACTACTGTATCAGAATCAACAGGCTTTGTTAACTCATTTGATTTGAGAAGTAAAGGAGACAGAGAGATCAAGATGACACCCAAGTTGCTGACTTGATGACAAACCTAGCCATTCAACTTAAAAACAAATTGTATTAACCAATGCAGATGTTAAAGGATAAAGGAAGGCAGCTCAGTTTTGGACATGTACTGGAAGTGTTGTGTCTGATGGCATATGAGAAAAAGATAGGAAATTGAGAAGAAACGTTAGGGATATGGCTGTTAATAGAAGCCTTGGAGGAAAAAAAGGGAAAACATTTTATATGAGCCTAATTTACCTAGGAATTATTTATTCTGTAAACCCAATTAACCCAGAGAATAAAACTAAAAAGGCAACTAACTCAAAGTGACAGCATAAGGCCACACAATCATACCCTTTTCTCACAGACACCAGGCTCTCACTAAAAGCTTATTTATTTGTTACATTTAGATAACTTCCCAAGTTCACAACAGATTAGAAACATCAAAAAAGGGTGCGGGTGAGAATTCCCCAGCTGTCCAGTGGTTAGGACTTGGTGCTTTCACTGCCGAGGGCCCGGGTTGGATCCCTGGTCCAGGAACTAAGGTCCCTCAAGCCTCGAGGTGTGGCAAAAAGTAAATAAATAATTTTTTTTTAAAAAAGGGTGCAGGGGGCTTCCCTGGTGGCGCAGTGGTTGAGAGTCCGCCTGCCGATGCAGGGGACACGGGTTCGTGCCCCGGTCTGGGAAGATCCCACATGCCGCGGAGCGGCTGGGCCCGTGAGCCATGGCCGCTGAGCCTGCGCATCCGGAGCCTGTGCTCCGCAACGGGAGAGACCACAACAGTGAGAGGCCCGCGTACCAAAAAAAAAAAAAAAAAAAAAGGGTGCAGGTGGAGCTACCAGAGGCAACCATTTGGCAGCAGCATGAGGCAGCAAAAAAAAAAAGATGAGAATACCACCAATACCTCAAAAAAGCACAGCATTCTTCAAGTGCTCTTCACAGAGCCAGAGTACCATATTTTATCATCTAAGACTTGGCCAAAATGGTCCCTCCTTTAAGAAGTTTTTCATGGTTCCTACACTCTTAACCTAAGTAATTAATCTCCCTTTAACAAATTTCCAATTTCAAGTATGTTGTTTACACCTTCCTGAAAGCACTTTATTCTGCCTCGTTTTATAATTATTTTACAATTATAACTGGTATTTTGTGATACCAGTCTCCTTCTTCCCACTTGAATATAGATCTCTTAAATAAAGGTGTATCTTTCATCTTTATATCTCTGAGCACAATTTCCTTACATAGCATAGCATAGCATGCAAATATCCATTCAACAAATATCCATCTTTGCCTTCTCTAAAGTGTTGTGAATGGACCTGCCACAAATAGAGTCTCCCTGCCCCAAGTTATAGTTTTCTATTAAGTACTTACATACTTGTCACCAAGGGAAGCATCTGGCCTGCCTTATATCAAAAACTAATTTAAGGGGTGACTGGAAGTGACCGCTAATGGGTTTAGGGTTTCTTTTATAAGAGACAAAAATATTCTAAGAGCAGATTGTGGTGATGGTTGCACACACCTGCGAATGTACTAGAAGTTGATGAGTTGCACAGTTTCAATAGGTGAACTGTATGGAATGTGAATTATATCTCAATAAAGCTGATTTTAAAAATGAGATACCTGCTATTATTCCCCACTTCACAGATTTAAGAAACTGAGGCTTGGCAATTAGGTAATTTATCCACGGTGACACAACTAGCTAGTGATGGAGGGAGGATAAAAACCCAAGCAGTCTTGACTCTATGTCTATATGCTTAACCGCCATGCTCTTCTGCTTTCCTCAGCAAAGGACTTCACTTATCAAGCATCATATTAAATGCCTAAATATGTTCCTACTGATGTTCAAGTCTTCAATGCTAGTGACCTTCCAAACTCCACGTAGGACTGCAAAGCCTTGACCTAATTATGTTACACCATGAAGGTAGAGGAGAAGGAAAGCAAAACGCTGAAAAGAAAGGGACCAAAGAGACAGAGGAGGAAAAAAATGTACTCAAGATCTGTATTTCAAAGCTTTCCATTCTGAGCATAAGACTACATGAAACATTACTACTGCTTGACTGCTATCATCAAAGTTGGTGGGCAGGCCTAATTCACCTGAGCTGGGAGCTTCCTGGACTAGGTCTGCTGAATCCAGGGTTTCTTGGCAAAAGAGACATTTTAGGCCAGATAATTTTTTGTTGTGGAGGGCTGCCCTACACATTGTAGGATGTTTAGCAGCATCCCTACCTCTACTCACTAGATACCAGTAGCACCACTCTTCCCGCCCCCCCTTCCCCCCCCCGCCCCCAGTTGTGACAACCAAAATGTCTCCAGGCATTGCCAAAGGTCCTTGGGCGAGGAGCTGGGGAAGGAAGCGGTGTTCAAAACCACCCCCATTTGAGAGCCGCTGGCCTAGACTAAAGGTAAAGTTGAAAAAGGGCCAGCCATTTGATATTAACTCGTGTATATAATAACTGGAGACAAAAACTTTTTTTTAACCAGCTTTACTGAGACATGTTTGACACATAAAAATGTAGATATTTAAGGTATACAGCTTGTCTTTTGATATATGTATGCACTGTGAAAAGATCACCATAATCAAGCTAATTAACACATCTCTACATACTTACCATTTGGGGGGGGTTGGGATAGGGGGTAACAGACAAGAGCCTTTTAAATCAATTGCCTCCCAAACCTACTAAGAAAAAAAACTTATTTCATTAAAAAAAAAATGTGAAGCTGGGGTGGGGGCAGCATGTAGGGATTAAATAGGAACAAAGCTCATGTAGTCATGCCAACTTCTGCACAGGTCAGCATGTAAGGTCCCTGACACTAGCAGAATATCAACTATAAAGAGGGACTACTAAAGATCAAAAAATAGATCTAAAGAACATTAGAAATGAGAACTGCTCCCTTTGATTTGAAGAAAAATCAGTTTCCCTTATAATAAAAACTAAGTGTTCCTCATCTCTGGAAGAACTGAAATATCAAAGTCAAGGCTGCCACCCCACCAGGGAAGAGGAGCAAGTCAAATGACAGTATAAATAAAAATGAAATGACAGTTGGGGCACAAGGGGGGAGTGGTGAGACAGGACAAGTAGACAGTAGGAGATAGAGCTTACCCTATATGAAATTACTTGCCCTGACTCTCAAATCTCCCTTCCTGCCTTTATATAATCTTCCATTAAGACCAAGTTAAGGGCTTTCAATACTTAACCTCTGGTTATTGTTCAAAGTCTAGCACTGCAGCCTCTCCATTCAGAGCACTGCTCCCCCTCAACGTGCCATGGGCTCTGAAACCTTATTTCTCTCTAAAAGTTCCATCTCCCTCAAACCATTTTAGATGGGGGGGAGGGGTGCACAGATAACTTAACCTACTCAATCTAAAGTGTGCGCTGCAAGTAACCTCTGCCCAATAAGCATACAAAAATGTTTTCCCCTCCTCATAATCAACAAAATGCAAACCCAAAACAAGATACAAACTTCACATATCAAATCAGCAAAAGGCATAAAGTTTAATAAAGCCCAATGTTGGCAAACATGTAACAGTCATAGTCATATACTGTCGGTTTGTGTAAGTAGTTACAACCTACATACCACTCAAAAGGAGTCAGAATAAATTGTGGTGACACATGCATATAATACTCTAATCATTGTTTAAATTATGTTGATCTATATGTGCCAATATGAGAAGAGCTACATGACATCAACTACAGAAAAAAGTAAATTTCAGGAAAAAAGTAAACAATATAGCTTTTAATAACAACAACAAAAAAAAGCAGTAAGTATAATACTATTTGCATAAATTTTTTGAAAAGTAAATTTTCTGAAAACTGTTAACAGTGGATTACCTTTTAGGGGGAAGAGATAAAGTAGCTTTTATTTTTATTTTCTGTACCACAAGAATTTCCTTATCATATACATGTATAACTTTTAACTTAAAATATACAATTCTTTAAAGTACTCTGTTCCCGCCAACCTTAACAACAACTCTCACTACCAACTCTCCATACACACCCCAACCCCCATCCCAATATCTGAAGGTTAACTGAAATTGCCTGGCGGAATTTCAACTACTTAGGGATGCATTCTGTAAATACACTTTGGATATATATCTGGGACTTTTCTTTAAAAATCTCTTCCCTTACTTCTCTAAAACCACCTCTGAGATGAAAGGGAAAAAGAATCCCTACACTGCCCAGGGAACCACAAACTCTTGTTTCCTTTTGGGCCCCCTAACCATTCTCTCCAAGAGAGAGACAATGCTTGTGGTCATAATGTCCCCTCCTTCACTCTCCCACATAAAGAGCAACCTCAACTGTCACTGAAGAGGGAGGAAGGCCTGGCCATGGTAGAATCACTTAACAGCAGGGATCCTACTCTGGTTTTTCTCAGCTCTCATCACCTTGGTGCAAGTGGCAAACCACCACTCGAAACTTCTATAGGGCAGAGTCTCAGTCCTGTTTATTACATCATCCATGGTACAGTATATATATGAAGCTTAGTATTTGTTCATTTTAACTGAATCAGGTCAGAGCAATCTCTGTCAAAGGGAAGCAAGTTAGTGGAGTACTTCTAGATCATGGTCCTTTAAAGATGCCTCAAATTAGCTTCCTGCTTATCAGTCTTTCCTCCACTCCCCTTGGCTGACTTATAAGTGTTACACAGCTAAACCAAGTATTTCTAATTACTGCTTATTACTGATGTCTAATCATTAGAGCACAATAACTATCATGGATATTTTTAAACATCTCAGAGTAATGGCTTTAAGATTTAAACAACTAAATTTAACTAATCTGAGTTTAATCTTCACGATTTTCTCACAGAGCATGATCATCCCTATCAACTGAAACAATTACAGCAAACTTATCCTTAATTTTGAACTAATTAGTGAGAAAGAGTTATAAAACCTTTTTAAGTATTGGGGAAAATGGTTATAATCAGGTGGTTCATGACAGTACAGTGTGAGGAAGAGCTGACCTCTACACTCCAAGGAAGCACAATTTTGAACCATTTGGCAACTTCTTAAATAAACTAAAAAAGTAAATATGTTCTCAGAGAAATTACTGGGTTTATTGTTAGACTAAGTATTTTTGGAATTTTTAACATTTCCAAACAGGAATACTCAAACCAAATACAATTTTCTCCAAACACCTACTGTAACTGGAAGCAAATGACTTGTGTAGCAAATTGAGTTTAAAAGTAAAAAAAAAGAAAGTAAAAAATAAAAAAAAAACACATTCATGCACACATGCATCTTATAACAAAATAAAGTTCAACACTAACTTCCAAATTACCCTGGCTTGCAAGTTTAACAAAGAATAAATAAATGCCTTGTCAAATACTGTTACACAATGAAAGATCAAGCAACTCCAGGAGACAGAGACATGCAAGAGGTTATCTTCTGAGACAATTTAAGTGGACCGCATCCTGGATAGAAATTATTAAAACCAGACTCTGAAACAGATGGTTAACCTCGAAACTTTCTTGGTTGAATGAAAAAAAAGGGGGGAAAGGAGAAAGAGAATAATATGCTACCTGGCAATAATTTTAAATATTGCTTAAGTCCTGAATAAAACAATACAGACCACGTGGATACTTCTAAGCCTCCAGGAGATGTAAGGGCTGCCTCAATTCCACAAGAATATGACTGTGACTTTGAATAAATCAATCAAGTTACAATCAGAACCTAATTTCTCATGCATATAATGAGTTGGAGATCATCTAAATTTCCTTATAGCTCTCTAACACTAATAAAGGAAACACAAATTTATTCTTTTCTAACATAGATTATATACAGTACTTGTCATCCAAGCGAAATCAGTGAGCTCTCCTGTTAGTTCTAGGCACACATGATCAAAAGAAGTAGCACTGAAGAAGCCACAGGACAATCCTAATCTCCAAGAGGGAGAAGCAGAAAGAACACAATCTCCCAAAATATTCCCCTCTACACAAAGTTTTGGGTACCATTCAGTCTTCACCAGGGTAAGCCCTGTCTAATACAGCGTATCACTTTATTTTAGGCTTAACAAATTATTGACAAAGCCTGGTCCTCAAAACATGACTCTTTGTATCCATTAAAGTTGCAAACCATTTTAAAATAAATTTAGAAATTAAAACTTTTATCCAACAGCCAACTCAGTAGAACTACTTGTCAAATATGCTTAGTACAAAACATTCCACGACAGCAAGGATCACTATCTTCACCACGTTATCTCCTCTAATTCTCGGGAAAAGTGAGGAAAAAGGCATAACCAGACAAGAATGAAAGTGACAAGAAGAGTCAAAAGCCACTGTAAAAAAACAAAGTTAACACAAGGAGAATCAACCTCAACAAAAAAGGAGAAAATAAGAAAGGGCACAAAAGTTCTTTAAGAAAAAATAAAGGCCAATACAAACACTACCTTGTCATTTAAAATACTCACACGTTCAAGTAAAACCCAGAGTATAATTTTTTAAACCATCAAAAAAGCACACACAAAAAATCACTATTTCAGTAATCAAAGAATATCTAATGTGCACCTTTTCTATATACATTCGTACATTTATTTTGAAAGAATAATGTTCTCATTTAAGGTTTTTTTTTGGAAAGAATAATGTTCTCAATTTTTTTTTTACAGTTAAGGTTTTCAAAATAAATCTACCTTTCTATAAGAAGTTCCATGTTGAAACTGTCACCTACATATTCATCACTATAAATTTTAATTAGGTTTTCTGCTATCACCAGACGACAGCAGATTAATCGTTCCACAAACTGACCTGCACACACCAGAGGAATGCTCATCTTATTGTCTAAAATTGCTAACATCTCCGACATATGTACTGCATAAATAAGTGTCCTTTCTAGCCCATATTTTGCTTAATACCATGTTTGTGCTTTTAACTATTTTACTTGACTACTGCTTACGTAAGTATAGAAAATGCTCTATCTTGGAACTTCATCAACATGTGTTGAGAACAATGATTATACTGCCATTCAAGTTTTAAATAATTATGACTTACAGCTCCCCTCATATATAAACACACTTGAACTTTTAGAAGTTATTAGGAAGACAGTAGAAGACCTCCAAAACTCACTCAAGACCACAGACCAACCTTCGAACGTAAAGGCTACATCCACAGTCTCCCAAACGGTTTAACAAACAGGGTTGGGTAGGGTCGTTCAGGACAGTACTGCCCATCCATCATTTCATAACAGAAGTGTGAGAAGAGCGTTCAAAGCACGTCCTTCAAAATCAAATAAAGGGTTCCCTTTCGGGAGTTGGTTAGGATGCCTAAACGTGTCAAGTAGGCAGGGACCTGCTCTTTCAAACCCTACCCCGAGTTTACACCGGCCGCGAAGGAACGCAGGAACAGGCAACTCTGAAGCCGACGAGGTGCAGCGTTTCAGGGTTCAGACTCATTCCCTCGAATAACTGTACCGCGGCTTAACGTAGCTTCAACGTATATACCAATAGGCAACAGCAGCAAGAAACCACAAACAAGCGTTTCCTCTCGACCAGAAACTTTTCAGGTGTCACTAAGATAAGAGACTGCACAAATGTCAACTGTACAGCTGCACACCGTTTGCATGGTCGCTCCGACTCCGAGCTTCCGAAAGGAAAACTAGAACTCAGTGGTGGCCCGGGAGAAGCCACTCCAGCCCGTGCTGGACTCTTCCTCAACTAGGTCCTCGGGTGCCTCCAGCACCAGCTCCGAGAGGCGCGGTAGGCGCGCTTTATCTCCCGCGACTGGCAAGTAACAGGATAAAAATGTCACTCGGTCGGCCCGTTGTCGTCGCCCGGAGCGGAGGCTGCACGGCGCGGGCGACCCAACGGCGGGGGCGAGGGCGCCGAGGCCCGCACACCGCCCCGAGGTCAGCCCCGACCCGCGCTCCCCGCCCCTCGCCCGGAAAGGGGAAAACCCGCCCGCGGGAGGATTCAACAGGAGCGCCGCGCCGCCCGCCTGCCGCCCGGGAAACAGCCTCCGGGCTGCCGGGCGCTGGGGGAGGGGCGGCGGGGCGCGGGCGGCGGGTCGGCGGGCAGCCGGCGCGGACCCCCGGCCGCGCGCAAGGTCACCGCCCGCCGCCCGCCGCCCTCGTCGCCGCGGGCGCCCCAGCCCTGCCAGGGCGGCAAGTTTAATTTCCAGAGGCTGCGGCTGAGCCCGCGGCGTGGAGGGAGCGCGCCGGCCGTGGGGCCCTCCCCACCCCCACCGCAGAACCCGGCCCACGCCCCCGGCCCGCGCCCTACTGCTCCCGGCCCCGCCGCCGCCAGGCAGCCAGCGGCTGCAGCCCCCGATGCCGGGAGGCGAGTCTCGGCTGGCAGGCGGGCGGCGCTTGAGCCCCGCCACAGACTCAGCCGCGGTGGCGGGCGCTGAAAAATGGAGCGCGGCGACCAGAGGGAAGAGACATTTTCTTCCCGTTAACTGAATTGCTTCCTACCTCCGGGTGGCCGACTCGCTACTCCTCTCCGCTGCTCTCCGGGATCCGCCGCCGCCGCCGCATCCAATCGCCTCCTCCCCCCCCTCCCCTTCCGCAGCCAGCCCGGCCGTTCCTCCTCCTCTCCGCTTCAAAATGGCGCCAAGCGCTATTCGGCGGCTGCTCCAATCGAACCGCCGCGGACAGCACCCGGGGGCAGGCAGAGCGCCGCGTGGGTGCGCAGCGCCCCCTGCCGACCGGACAGCCTCGCGCGCGCGCGCTCGCCGGCCCTTCCGCCCCGCCCCGTGCGCGCGCGCGTGCCCGCCTCCGCTCCGCCCCGCCCCGCCCGTCGCGCGCGCACGCAGCCACACGGGCACGCCGCCGCTGTAGCCGCGGTGGCGGCGAGACCGGCAGCTGTCAATGCTTTCTCGCTTCCTTGACGTTTGCCGAAAACCACATAAATTGTTATATATCTCTAGCCTTACAGATAAAAGTTGGGAATTTTTTAAAACAGTGAAATTGAGTACTAATGTTGTGCGAAGTAAATAAAATTGGTGTTTACTTTGCTCCTTACTTGGGAACTCTGACCTAGTCACCTCAAAATGCCATCAAATAGCTTTTTTCTGCACTGTGTGTGTAATGTCTTTACTTAATCCCACAGCTTTCCCGTTTTCAGGTATTGTTTAGGTAGCGGGTGGGGGGACGTAGTAATTCCATCTGTAACAAAGCATTCCATTCATTCGTTTTATCACAGTTGTCCTTATCGGGGGAGAAACAATCTAAAGACCACAAGGATGCTTTCCAGAAGGTGGGTTTTCTAACCCCCTTCACCTCCAGGAGGTGCCACTCCTCCCTGCTGCAGCTGTGAGGGAATATGTTAAAAGTTATCTGGTGATTACTGTTAGGATGGAGAGAGGCAAAAATCTTTAAGGCCTCAGTGAAGTATAGCTGCTAACCAAAGAGACTATGCTTCATGCAACAGCAAATGGATTTACAGAAATTAGTAATCTAAACCTTCATTTAAAGCAACAGTCTAGGAAAACTGGAATCTGAAGTTGGTAATAAAAGAAAAATAAATTTCTGTGTTTAGGGCTTTAAAAAACAACCAAATGTGGGGGCAGGGTGTACATGGGAAATCTCTGTACCCCTCTCTCAATTTTGCTGTAAACATAAAGCTGATCTAATAAAAGTAAAGTCCAAAAAATAACCAAGTTGTAATTCATCAGGAGCAGTATGTGGCACCCATCAGCCCACACTTCTACTGGCTTTACACTAACAAAAGATTATTTTCCTTTCCGTTGAGAGAGGCACTAGGATTTCCAAACAGGGAGAATAGCAAGAAGGGAAAGGATGCCACAAAGGGAAATTAGGGTAAGGGTTCTGAGATGACCTGTGCCTACAACACAGCTCAATGCCAGAGCCAGCAAATGTAAGCCAAGGCAGTTTCCTGCTGACTTTCTTTCTTTTTAAACATTGTTTTAGAGGTCTCGTCTTGTTAAGCACATTTAGTTCCTTAAAGAGTTTTTGGACCATCTTCTTACCTACCTAATAACTAACTAATGGTACTCCCGATCTTCTATGCAGACACTAGACTGAAATTCTTAACTTTTTTATTCTGAAGAACTCTCTGGGATCTTTGGGGATATTGTGTGTATGTGTGTTATCGAAGATCATTTGGGTAAATATACAGACTTGTTAAAGTCTTCTTGGTTTCCTTGGAGTTATAACAAATAGCATAGGTCACCATTGTGACTAAGGTTCTGAGCTGCTGGCTGAGAATTCCTGAATGCACTGGGCAGAACAGCCAAAGCAAAGACTGTTCACTCTTATCCATGGTCAGCACTCAGCAGTGTGTGCAGTCCATGGGCCTGATCTTGGTTAACGGGAGGAAATTGCATTTAGTTACACTGTAAATCCACACTGTCCAAAAGAAATATGATGTGAACGAGGTATGCAACATAAAATCTTCCAATTTTAAAAAGTGAAAAGAAACCAGTGAAATTAATTTTAATAACATTTTATGTTACTAAACAGTATATCCAAAATATTGTCATTTGCACATATCAATATAAAATTTTATTAATGACATAATTTACATTCTTTTGTTCATCTTGTGAATTTTACACTTAAAGCACATTTCAATTCCCATTAGTCACGTTTCAAGTGCTCAATAAGTACATGTGGCCAGGGGCTTCCTATGGTGAACAGCACAGCCAGTAGACTCTGGAATCAAAATGCTATTTTTTAACAACTTATAATAAATATCCAACATTGTTTCATAGTGTCTTCTTTGCAACTGTTGAAGTTTGTTAAGAATTATGCCAGTACCAGTTGAAGTGCATGTATTTAAATATATATGAAAAGAAATTAGGACAATTTGAGACCCCTGGGACAACATCAAGTGTACTACTACTCTCATTATATGGGTCCCAGAAGGAGAAGAGACAGAGAAAGGGCCTGAGAATATATTTGAAGAATAATAGCTGAAAAATTCCCTAACCTGTGAAAGGAAACAGTCACCCAAGTCCAGGAAGCACAGAGTCCCATACAGAATTAACCCAAGGAGGAACACACCAACACATATTGTAATCAAAATGACAAAAATCAAATATATATGTATATACATATACTCATATAGCATTATATATATATATAGTATAGTATATATATTGTTATTTTATGCTCATGTTTTTATTTTGACATAGAACAATGACTTATTCTAAATTTCATATTTATATCAAGTATATCATTGGCTCAGATATGTAAGAAAGCAAATGAGAACTGATTTCAAGAGCATTATGGGGACTTCCCTGGTGGTCCAGTGGTTGGGATTCCACACTCCCAATCTGTGTTCGATCCCTGGTTAGGGAACTTGATCCCACATGCGTGCCGCAACTAAGAGTTCGCACACCGCAACTAGAAGCCTGCATATCGCAACTAAGGATCCCACATGCTGCAACTAAGGATCCCGCACGCCGCAGCTAGGACCTGGTTCAGCCAAATAAATAAATATTTTAAAATAAATAAATAAATATTTTAAAATAAATAGCATTATGATTAGCCATTAGAATGAGCCATAATTCTCAGCAAGCAGTTTAACTTAATACCAGAAGCATACCTATAGTAATACATGAGCTTCTTTAAACACAGTTTCATCTAGAATAAAATTTCTTTATATGGGGTTAGAAGTCATGAGTAATAGAACAATCTGGCCAGATGACTGAATGGAATAAAAGTGAGGACTCTCTCCCTGACAGCCTATTTATATTTTGATTTTACTGAACTGTCTGGTATCCAGGGCAGATCCTGCTACTGTTGATTAGGTAGGTCTGAGGCTACGCAGCGGCCTACCCCTACTTATTCAACCAGACTCGTTTACTTAACTTAGCCACTTTAATTTACTTCTCATTACTCCATAAGTCTCCACTTCCCACAACCATGCTGCTTTGGCCCATGACTTCCTTTGCCTGTAGACTTACCCTTCATCTTAATTTTCTTTTCCTCTCCATAGTCTTACTGCCTATTTACAACTGTAGAAAATGTTTGCCTCACTATTTTTTAAAAGGGCAAAAAAGGAAATACTCTATATTCTTTTTTTTTTTTTTTTGCACAGGCTCCGGACATGCAGGCTCAGCGGCCATGGCTCATGGGCCCAGCCGCTCCGCGGCATGTGGGATCGTCCCGGACCGGGGCACAAACCCGTGTCCCCTGCATCGGCAGGCAGACTCTCAACCACTGCGTCACCAGGGAAGCCCCACTCTATATTATTTTCCAAAGATTTCAAACTGCTCCCCAAGCAGGGTATGGATACTATATTAATTCCATATGCATATTTTAAAAGTCTGCTCTTTGTAAGTTCATATCACATCTATCCATTGTAGCGGGGAGACTTACTTTATATAGGATCAAACTAGGTGTGATTTCTTATACAAAATATACCTAAGAGTCCTTTAACTACTTGATAGTTGCTTTCTAAATTTTATTATCTGTTTCCTTATATATATATTATTGCATTAGAGCTGGTTAGGAAAGGGTGTCAAAAAGATGCCATGAAAATATTTTGAGAATTTTAGGGTTCATAGAGCATAGAAATGATCACCTCTTTCAATTCATTTTACATAAAAAAACTGAGACAAATAGCTAAGTAATTTGTCCAGGGATCCATAGTCAGGGGAAATTTTTAGTGAATCTCATCATCTTCCAATTAATTTAGAAAGTATGTAATTTTAAAATCCCATTTCATCTTACAGTCATGTTTGAATCTCTTTTTAAATTAAGTCCCATGTAAATCACAAATAAATATGATAAATTTGTAGAAATACTAATTGACTTATGAGGAGACCAGAAAAATGGATCAGCTCGATGCTTTGTGATGACCTAGAGGGGTGGGATAGGGAGTGTGGGAGGGAAGCTCAAGAGGGAGGGGATATGGGGATATATGTATACATACAGCTGATTCACTTTGTTGTACAGCAGAAACTAACACAACATTGTAAAGCAATGATACTCCAATAAAGATATTTTTAAAAAAGTATAGTGCATGCTTCAATATGTTCTCTCAAACTTGTTATACATATAAATATATAAAATATATATATATAAATATCACACATAGAATATATATTTTTTAGACTTTACTTTTTTATCGTGGTAAAAAAAAAATCATAAAATTTACCATTCTAACATTTTTAGGTGCCCAGTTCAGTAGTGTTAAGCATATTTACATTGTTGTGAAACAGATCTCCAGAACTTCTTCATCTTGCAAAACTGAGACTCTATACCCATTAAGCAACAACTCCTTTTCTCCCCAGCCCATGGTAACTCCCATTCTACTTTCAGCTTCTATGAATCTGACTACTTTAGACACCTCATATAAGTGGGATCGTACAGTACTTGTCTTTTCATGAATGACTTATTTCACTCAGCATAATGATAGATTTTACTTTTTAAGAGTTCCAAAGCTAGATGATTGAGAGACTTTTAAACAAAATATAATACCTCCTGTTACCATAAAAAGAGAAATTCATGTTAAGGAAAGCATTTATCATCAATTCAACTTCAGGAAATAATAAAGAGATATGGAAACAAGAGCAATTTCACTTCAAAATAATGAGAATGACATAGGACAGTTTAGACTGCAGCTCTGAATATGAATGCAAAAGTATATGAATTCCTACAATATGATATATTTAATACATATCAATATTCAACCACTAATCAATGTTTTTATTTTACACAATCAACAAAATCAGCATGCCAATGTAAGATAGCCAAAAACACCAAACCAATTTTTCAATGTAATGTTTCTGTTCTAGGCAAACAGTCTATTTTTGTGTATGGGGTAATAGCCTACTCTGTATCCAACCAAATGTGTATCAGGTGAATTAACTTGACTGCAGATACTTCTCTTCATAGATATATAAGAAGCATCCTTTGTTTTAATAGAGGAATTCTATTTCTTGTTCTGGCTACAGTAAAAACAAATACAGTAATATTTGAAAATTAACTTTATTCAGCAGCCAGCAGATGGAGCTATTGAAAAATATTGCCGTTACTGAAAAAAAAAAAATTTACTGAAATAAAACCAGTTTAAGTATATATTTTTAAGTGTAAATAATGTGTTTATTATAGAGAAATCTGGAAATGCAGTTAAGATTAAAAGGGAAAATAAACCATTTATAATCATGCCACCAGAGAAAATTACCTTTAATGCTTCAGTATATATCAGTCCAGAATACATTCTATTCATATATTTACACTTAAATATTATAAAAATGTAATTTTATATGTATTTTAATATAAATTTAATATATTAAATATATATTTATAATGTTTTATAATCTGCCTTCTCTCCTTGAAAACATCAGATGTATTTGTTTATATAGAAATCTCCACAAGCCTCTTAGATAGCCTCATCCACCACAGGGCAGACAGCAAAAGCAAGAAGAACTACAATCCTGCAGCCTGTGGAACAAAAACCACATTCACAGAAAGGTAGACAAGATGAAAAGGCGGAGGGCTATGTACCAGATGAAGGAACAAGATAAAACCCCAGAAAAACAACTAAATGAAGTGGAGATAGGCAACCTTCCAGAAAAAGAATTCAGAATAATGATAGTGAAGATGATCCAGGACCTCAGAAAAAGAATGGAGGCAAAGATCGAGAAGATGCAAGTAATGTTTCACAAAGACCTAGAAGAATTAAAGAACAAACAAATAGAGATGAACAATACAATAACTGAAATGAAAACTACACTAGAAGGAATCAATAGCACAATAACTGAGGCAGAAGAACAGATAACTGACCTGGAAGACAGAATGGTGGAATTCACAGCTGTGGATCAGAATAAAGAAAAAAGAAAGAAAAGAAATGAAGACAGCCTAAGAGACCACTGGGACAACATTAAACGCAACAACATTCGCATTATAGGGGTCCCAGAAGGAGAAGAGAGAGAGAAAGGACCAGAGAAAATATTTGAAGAGATTATAGCCAAAAACTTCCCTAACATGGGAAAGGAAATAGCCACCCAAGTCCAGGAAGCGCAGCGAGTCTCAAACAGGATAAACCCAAGGAGAAACACACGAAGACACATAGTAATCAAATTGGAAAAAAATTAAAGACAAAGAAAAATTATTGAAAGCAGCAAGGGAAAAACAACAAATAACATACAAGGGAACTCCCATAAGGTTAACAGCTGATTTCTCATCAGAAACTCTACAAGCCAGAAGGGAGTGGCATGATATACTTAAACTGATGTAAGGGAAGAACCAATAACCAAGATTACTCTACCCAGCAAGGATATCATTCAGATTCGATGGAGAAATCAAAAGCTTTGCAGACAACCAAAAGCTAAGAGAATTCAGCACCACCAAACCAGCTCTACAACAAATGCTAAAGGAACTTCTCTAAGTGGGAAACACAGGAGAAGAAAAGGACGTACAAAAACAAATGCAGAACATTTAAGAAAATGGTCATAGGAACATACATATCGATAATTACCTTAAACATGAATGGATTAAATGTTCCAACCAAAAGACACAGGCTTGCTGAATGGATACAAAAACAAGACCCATAGATATGCTGTCTACAAGAGACCCACTTCAGACCTAGGGACACATACAGACTGAAAGTGAGGGAATGGAAAAAGATATTCCATGCAAATAGAAATCAAAAGAAAGCTGGAGTAGCAATACTCATATCAGATAAAACAGACTTTAAAATAAAGAATGTTACAAGAGACAAGGACGGACACTACATAATGATCAAGGTATCAATCCAAGAGGAAGATATAACAATTATACATATATATGCACCCACCATAGGAGTACATCAATACATAAGGCAACTGCTAACAGCTATAAAAGAGGAAATCGACAGTAACACAGCAATAGTGGGGGACTTTAATACCTCACTTACACCAATGGACAGATCATCCAAAATGAAAATAAATAAGGAAACAGAAGCTTTAAATGACACAATAGACCAGATAGATTTAATTGATATTCATAGGACATTCCACCCAAAAACAGCAGATTACACTTCCTTCTCAAGGGTGCATGGAACATTCTCCAGGATAGATCACATCTTGGGTCACAAATCAAGCCTCAGTAAATTTAAGAAAATTGAAATCATATCAAGCATCTCTTCTGACCACAACTCTATGAGACTACAAATCCATTACAGGGAAAAAACTGTAAAAAAAACACAAACACATGGAGGCTAAACAATACGTTACCAAAAAACCAAGAGATCACTGAAGAAATCAAAGAGGAAATCAAAATATATCTAGAGACAAATAACAATGAAAACACGACGATCCAAAACCTATGGCTTGCAGCAAAAGCAGTTCTAAGAGGGAAGTTTATAGCTATATAAGCCTACCTCAAGAAACAAGAAAAATCTCCAATAAACAATCTAACCTTATGCCTAAAGGAACTAGAGAAAGAAGAACAAACAAAACCCAAAGTTAGCAGAAGGAAAGAAATCATAAAGATCAGAGCATAAATAATGAAATAGAAACAAAGAAAACAATAGCAAAGATCAATAAAACTAAAAGCTGGTTCTTTGAGAAGATAAACAAAATTGATAAACCATTAGCCACACTCATCAAGAAAAAGAGGGAGAGGACTCAAATCAATAAAATTAGAAATGAAAAAGGAGAAGTTACAACAGACCGCAGAAATACAAAGCATCCTAAGAGACTACTACAAGCAACACTATGCCAATAAATTGGACAACCTGGAAGAAATGGACAAATTCTTAGAAAGGTATAACCTTCCAAGACTGAACCAGGAAGAAATACAAAATATGAACAGACCAATCACAAGTAATGAAATTGAAACTGTGATTAAAAATCTTCCAACAAACAGAAGTCCAGGACCAGAGAGCTTCACAGATGAATTCTATCAATTAGAGTTAACACCCATCCTTCTCAAACTCTTCCAAAAAATTGCAGAGGAAGAAACACTCCCAAACTCATTCTATGAGGCCACCATCACCCTGATACCAAAACCAGACAAAGATACTACAAAAAAAGAAAATTACAGACCAATATAACTGATGAATATAGATGTAAAAATCCTCAACAAAATACTAGCAAACAGAATCCAACAACACATTAAAAGGATCATACACCATGATCAAGTGGGATTTATCCCAGGGATGCCAGGATTCTTCAATATATGCAAATCAATCAATGTGATACACCATGTTAAAAAATTGAATAAAAAACATATGATCATCTCAATAGATGCAGAAAAAGCTTTTGACAAAATTCAACACCCATTTATCATAAAAACTCTACAGAGAGTGGGCATAGAGTGAACCTACCTCAACATAATAAAGGCCATATATGACAAACCCACAGCAAGCATCATTCTCAATGGTGAAAAACTGAAAGCATTTCCTCTAAGATCAGGAACAAGACAAGGATGTCCACTCTCACCACTATTATTCAACAGAGTTTTGGAAGTCCTAGCCATGGCAATCAGAGAAGAAAAAGAAATAAAAGTAATACAAATTGGAAAAGAAGAAGTAAAACTGTCACTGTTTGCAGATGACATGATACTACACATAGAGAATCCTAAAAATACCACCAGAAAACTACTAGAGCTAATCAATGAATTTGGTAAAGTTGCAGGATACAAAATTAATGCACAGAAATCTCTTGCATTCCTATACACTAATGATGAAAAATCTGAAAGAGAAATTATGGTAACACTCCCATTTACCATTGCAACAAGAAGAATAAAATACCTAGGGAGACAAAAGACCTGTATGCAGAAAACTATAAGACACTGATGAAAGAAATTAAAGATGATACCAACAGATGGAGAGACATACCATGTTCTTGGATTGAAGGAATCAATATTGTGAAAATGACTATAGTACCCAAAGCAATCTACAGATTCAATGAAATCCCTATCAAATTACCGATGGCATTTTTTACAGAACTAGAACAAAAAATCTTAAAATTTGTATGGGGACACAAAAGACCCCGAATAGCCAAAGCAGTCTTGAGGGAAAAGAACGGAGCTGGAGGAATCAGGCTCCCTGACTTCAGACTATACTACAAAGCTACAGTAATCAAGACAATATGGTACTGGCACAAAAACTGAAACATAGATCAATGGAACAGGATAGAAAGCCCAGAGATAAACCCACGCACCTATGGTCAAGTAATCTATGACAAAGGAGGCTAGGATATACATTGGAAAAAAGGCAGTCTCTTCAATAAGTGGTGCTGGGAAAAGTGGGCAAGGTCTGCAGGGTGACAGGGAGGGGCTGGAGTGCCCAAGAAGGAAGGAGAGTACTCAGGGGGTCAGGAAAGTGACCATGTAACACCTTCTAGAAGTATTTTATTATCTTAATAACTGATACAGCCACAGCAATGCACAGCAGCTGAACTATCAGCTCTAAAATATTTGGAAGAATATACAGACAGTCCCTGACTTAAGATTGTTCAACTTATGATTTTGAGTTTGCATCTTTTCCCAGGCTAGTGATATAAGGTACAACACTCTAGGGATGCTGGGCAGTGGAAGCAAGCCAGAGCCATACGATCATGTGGGTAAATAACGAATATACTTACAGCGATTCTTGACCCATACAACCATTCTGTTTTTCACTTTCAGTACAGTATTCAATAAATTACATGAGATATTCAACACTTTGTCATCAAATAAGCCTTGTGTTACATTATTTTGCTCAACTGTAGGCTAACGTTAGGTGTTCTGAGCACATTTAAGGTAGACTAAGCTAAGCTGTGATGTTGGGTAGGTTAGGTGTATTAAATGCATTTTCGACTTACGATTTTTTCAACTTATGATGGGTTTATCAGGATGTAACCCCACTGTAAGTCGAGGAAGATCTGTACAAGGATACGCAAACTTAGGGGACCTCTAGGAGGGAATCTGAGTGGCTTGGGAACCATGGTGGAAGAGAAATATTTCACTGTGTTCCCTTTGGTACCATGATTATGTATTTAACATTAAAAATGACTTAAATATCATGAATAACTTTCAGGTGAATAAATACACATATATCATTATTTTTAGGACTATATACTACTATTTCCTGTGTAGCTATACCATAATTTTATTTATTTATTTATTTATTTATTTTATTTATTTAATTTATTTATTTTTGGCTGCGTTGGGTCTTCATTGCTGTGCACAGGCTTTCTCTAGTTGTGGTGAGCGGGGGCTACTCTTCCTTGCAGTGTGCAGGCTTCTCATTACAGTGGCTTCTCTTGTTGCAGAGCACGGGCTCTAGAGCGCAGGCTCAGTAGTTGTGGCACACAGGCTTAGTTGCTCTGCAGCATGTGGGATCTTCCCGGACCAGGGCTCGAACTCGTGTCCCCTGCATTGGCAGGTGGATTCTTAAACACTGCGCAACCAGGGAAGCGCCCATAATTTATTTAATGAACCTCTATTGTTGAACAGTTCAATAATGAATCGTAACATAAAATATGTTTAAATCCATGTGTTCATATATTTTTTTAAATTTATTTTTTAAATTAATTTTTATTGGAGTATAGTTGCTTTACAGTGTTGTTTTAATGATATATTTTTAAAATAAAAACAGTCACTGTTGAAGAGATCTATTTTGAGATCTGGCAAATAAAGAGAAAGAATCCATCCCTGTTCTACACGAACTATAGCAGTAAATAATCAAATAGTTTTCTATGAACAGAAGTAGTCCAGCTGATAAATGAAGAAGGAATGATAGAATTAGAATATCATCTTTTTTCTTAAACCCGAATGAAAATAATAGATCCAGACATTGAACATAAATACCTGCTAATATTACACAGAAAGACAACTGAACATTAGATGCTCCCTGATGGAAGAACAAAGCAGCACCTATGCAGTAATATTTCCATAATAATCCAACCTGAATTTGATCAAGTCTCTAGATGCAAGTACCAATTTACAAGAAATATGTAGGGACATGACATGGTTTCTTAAATAAATTCCAAGGGTCACACCAAAACCAAAGGAAACAAAAGCAAAAATAAACAAATGGGACTACAACAAACCAAAAAGTTTCTGCACAGCAAAGAAAACCATTAACAAAATGAAAAGGCAACCTACTGAATGGGAGAAAATATTTGCAAATCATATATCTGATAAGGGATTAATATCCAAAATAGGTAAAGAACTCAGACATCTCAATAGTAAAAATTTTTTTAAATCTGATTTTAAAATGGGCAGAAATTCTGAATAGACATTTTTCCAAAGAAGACATACAGATGGGCAATGCGTACATGAAAAGATGCCTAACATCCCAAATGATCAAGGAACTGCAAATCAAAAACACAATGAGAGGGCTTCCCTGGTGGTGCAGTGTTTGAGAATCTGCCTGCCAATGCAGGGGCACGGGTTCGAGCCCTGGTCTGGGAAGATCCCACATGCCGCAGAGCAACTTGGCCCGTGAGCCACAACTACTGAGGCTGCGTGTCTGGAGCTTGTGCTCCACAACAAGAGAGGCCGCGACAGTGAGAGGCCCGCACACCGCGATGGAGAGTGGCCCTCGCTTGCCGCAACTAGAGAAAGCCCTCGCACAGAAACGAAGACCCAACACAGCCAAAAATAAATAAATAAATAAAATTTTAAAAAACAAACACAATGAGATATCACCTCACACTCGTTAGAATGGATATAAGAAATATTAAAAATAACAGGTTGGCAGGGATGTGGAGAAAAGGGAATCCTTTTGCACTGTTGGTGGGAATGTAAATTGGTACAGCTGCTATGGAAAAAAGTGTGGAGCTTCCTCAAAAAATTAAAAGCAGAACTACCATATGATCCACCAATTCCATTCCTGAGTATTTATCCAAAGAAA
This sequence comes from Lagenorhynchus albirostris, assembly GCF_949774975.1. Taxonomy (NCBI): domain Eukaryota; kingdom Metazoa; phylum Chordata; class Mammalia; order Artiodactyla; family Delphinidae; genus Lagenorhynchus; species Lagenorhynchus albirostris. Next base: position 8,949,714 of record NC_083112.1, on the reverse strand, counting down.
ACAAAACCACTAACTTGAAAGGATATCTGCACCCCAATGTTCACAGCAGCACTATTTACAACAGCCAAGATATGGAAGCAACCTCAGTGCCCATTGACAGAGGAATGGGTAAACAAGATGTGGTTCACATATATACAATGGAATATTATTCTTCCATAAAAATAATGAAATCTTGCCACTTGCAACAACATAGATGGACCTTGAGAGCATTATGCTAAGTGAAATAAGTCAGAGAGAAAAAGACAAATACCATATGGTCTCACTTTTACATGGAATCTAAAAAAACAAAACAAAACAGACAAACAAAAAACCAAGCTCCTAAACACAGAGAACAGATTGGTGGCTGCCAGTGGTAGGGGTTGAGGGGGTGGGTGAAATGGTAAAGGGGGTAAAGGGTACAAACTCCCAGTTGTAAAATAAGTCATGCATATGTAATGTATAGTTGGTAATACTGTATTGCATATTTGAAAATTGCTGAGAGTAAAGCTTTTTTTTTTTTTTTGCGGTACACGGGCCTCTCACTGTTGTGGCCTCTCCCGTTGCGGAGCACAGGCTCCAGACGCACAGGCTCAGCGGCCATGGCTCACGGGCCTAGCTGCTCCACGGCATGCGGGATCTTCCCACACCAGGGCACGAACCTGTCTCCTCTGCTTCGGCAGGTGGACTCTCAACCACTGCGCCACCAGGAAAGCCCTGAGAGTAAATTTTAAAAGTTCTCATCACAAGAAAAAAAAAATTCTGTGGCTATGCATGGTGACAGATGTTAACTGAATTTATCGTGGTGGTCATCTTGCAATATATATAATATAGAATCATTATGTTGTACACCTGAAACTAATATAATGATGTATGACAATTACACCTCAATAAAAATAAAAAAATAAATTCCGGACATCCCTGGTGGTGCAGTGGTTAAGAATCAACCTGCCGTCTACTGTATTTCTGGCCCTATGTAGGGACTGAATAAACAGAAATGACTAAGACATGGTCTCTGTGCTCAAAGAAGATAACCTAATGGTGTACTTTCTTCTGAAATATGCTGATATTGTTACCATACCAGAATCATGATTATGGTTGGTTAAACACATTGGTTAAATGTAGTCATTCTTTTGGTTGAAGCAACAAAAGTTGAGCCTCTTTAGTCAGAGGATAATTTTTAGATGAGGTGGGACCTTAAGGAAGGATCTGAATACATCAAAGGGAGAAAGAGCATTCCACATGCATAGAAATATGGAAGCGAGAAAGAATCTAGCTTTTAGAAGACAGCATGGCATCTGCCTGACCTGACAAGGAGTCAACGTCATTCACTGAAATCAAGTGGGAGAAAAGGGGATATCTGCAATGCTTAAAGTGTAAATAAAGTCTTTGGAAAGGGCTTCCCTGTTGGCGCAGTGGTTGAAAGTCCGCTTGCCGATGCCAGGGGACACGGGTTCGTGCCCTGGTCTGGGAAGATCCCACATGCTGCGGAGCTGCTGGGCCCGTGAGCCATGGCTGCTGAGCCTGCGCGTCCGGAGCCGGTGCTCCGCAATGGGAGAGGTCGCGACAGTGAGAGGCCCGCGTACGCAAAAAAGAAAAAAAAAAAAAGTCTTTGGAAAGAGATTTGGCCAGGAAGTCAGGAGATCTGGATTTACTTTTGTAATGTTGAGCCAATCAGCCTTAATCTAGCAAGTATTAATTCTCCTATTCATAGAATGAGGGCAAAAATACATATTTATCATGTAATGCATATCTGCGTCACAGAAGGGTTTCTAGACTGAATAAGAACATAAAGCAAATTGCTTTAAGCTCCTGGAAGAAAGATGCTCTTCAAATCTAGGGAATTATATTAAGATTTTATATTCATTCACTTTTATATGTGGTTTTGCTAAAAGAGAAAGATTAGTTTGAAGTTTATCCTGCCGTTTGGGTAAAATGGTAAAAATGCTTCCTGATTATTTTCTGAGCATAAAGTAAAACTTATTGTCTTCGGCTAAGTAGATTACCAGCCATTTTCTTTGAACATCCAGAGCTCAAAAGTAGCATCTGTCTTATTCATATGTAACCTAAAAAATAACACGTAAACTTTTTAATTTAAAGATAAGTTAAATGCATGAAACAGTTTTCAGTTCCAAATTTGTTTTTTCCTTTCTGTAATATAAACTAAATCTTTCTTAATGTTAATTTTAGCAGTTTCCAAAAAGGTTAATACAAACAAGTTTCTTTCAAGTATAAAAAAAGAATCCACCTGCCAATGCAGGGGACACGGGTTCGAGCCCTGGTCCGGAAAGATCCCACATGGCACAGAGCAACTAAGCCCGTACACCACAACTACTGAGCCTGTACTCTAGAGCCCGTGAGCCACAACTACTGAAGCCTGTGTGCCACAACTTCTGAAGCCTGCGCACCTAGAGCCCGTGCTCTGCAACAAGAGAGGCTACTGCAATGAGAAGCCTGTACACCACAACGAAGAGTAGCCCCTGCTCACTGCAACTAGAGAAAGCCCACGCGCAGCAACAAAGACCCAACACAGCCATAAATAAATAAATAAATAAATAAATAACAACTCCAAGGGGGAATAAATGAGAGATGGAAAGGGAACCTAAACACTAAAAGAGGTTAACCAATGAAACAATTGCAATATGTGGACCAACTTGCATTCTGATTCAAGAAAATAAACTATAAAAAAAATTATGACATTTATGAGACATTTGGAAATTAGAACACTGGATATTTAATATTATTGCTCAATTTTTAGGTATAATGGTTATGTTAAAATTTTTAACTGATATGAAGTATTCTGTTTCTTGATCTACGTATTAATTACCCAGTATGTTTAATTTGTGAAAATTTGGTGAGCAGCACCTGACTAAAAAATGGGCCAAAGAATTTAATAGACACCCCACCAAATAAGGTATACAGATGGCAAATAAGCATATGAAAAGATACTCTACATCACATGTCATTAAGGAAGTGCAAATTAAAACAATGAGATACCATTACACACTTATTACAAAAGCCAAAAGCCAAAATACTGACAATACCAAATGCTGATGAGGTTGCAGAACAATAGGAACTCTCACTCATTGCTGGTAGGAATGCAAAAATGGTATGACTACTTTAGAAGACAGTTTGGAGGTCCCTTACAAGACTAAACATATTCTTGCCATATGATCTAGCAATCACACTCCTTGGATTTACCCAAGGGAGCTGAAAACTTAGGCCCACGTGAAAACCTGAACACAAACATTTATAGCAGTTTTATTCATAATTGCCAAAACTAGGAAGCAATCGAGATGTCTATCAGTAGCTAAATGGATAAATGAACTGTGGTACATCCAGATGATGGATTATTATCCAATGCTAAAAAGAAACCATCTATCAACTCATGAAAAGATACTGTGGAACCTTAAGTGCATATTACTAAGTGAAAGGAGTCATTCTGAAAATGCTACATACTATATGATTCCAACTATATGACATTCTGGAAAAGGCAGAACTATGGTGACAGTGAAAAGATCAGTGGTTACCAGTGGTTGGGGTGAGTAGGGAGGAGGAACAGGTGGAGCACAGAGGATTTTTAGGGCAGTGAAAATACTCTTACAATACTGTAAGAATGGATATATGTCAACATTCACTTGTCCAAATCCAGAGTGTACAACACCATGAGTGAACCCTAATGTAAACTACAGACTTTGGGTGATTATCAAGTGTCAATGTAAGCTCATCAATTGTAATCAATGCACCACTCTGGTGGGGGATGCTGATAATTGGGGAAGCTATGCATGTGTAAGGGCAAAAATTATATGGGAAATCTCTATAACTTCTCTCAATTTTGCTGTGAAGCTAAAACTTCTCTAAAAATAATCTTTATTAAAAAATTTGATGAGCGGCCATGTGTATGTACATTACACTTCAATATAAAAAATATAACTACAAATAAATAACAATGACATCAAATGATTTTCTGTAGAAAAAAGAAATAATATGATATCTAGAATTTGCTTCAACATAATACAGACACGAGGAAAGTGGATGGAGTATATATGTAACAAGATTGACCCCAAGTTGATAATTGTTGAAGTTGGATGATGAACACGATACTTCATTATGCTCTTCTGTCCACTTTTGTATATATTTAAAATAGTCTAGAAAAATATGTTTTTAAATGTATAGATTTAAATTTTTTGATACATATTGCCAAACTGCCCTCCAGAAAGATTGTTCCAATTTTTACTTTATTAGTCATGTAAATCAAGACGCACACATACCAGTATTAAAGCAATTTTATAAAAACAAAATTAGAGATAATGACATCACTGGGTATCTTAATTCATACACCAGTTAGTTTGGGTTTTTGCTTGGTACAATGTTATAAAGTACCACAAGTATTTTAAATGATCATATTATTTCTTTTCATTAAAGAGTGGCTAGTGAATTAAGTCTAATGTCTAGAGATAGCCTGAAATAAATTAGAAAGAAGCCTAATGAAAAAGATGAGTTAGGGCTTCCCTGGTGGCGCAGTGGTTGAGAGTCCGCTTGCCGATGCAGGGTACACGGGTTCGTGCCCCGGTCCGGGAAGATCCCACATGCTGCGGAGCAGCTGGGCCCGTGAGCCATGCCGCTGAGCCTGCACGTCCGTAGCCTGTGCTCCGCAACGGGAGAGGCCACAACAGTGAGAGGCCCACGTACCGCAAAAAAAAAAAAAAAGAGATGAGTTAGCACATCAAAGTGAAAAGACCTACTTAAAGTATATGAGGACATACACATCTACATACAAAGGCATGACAGTGTTGTGTAAAGAGAGTGGATTTTGATATCCCATGAACCTAAGTTAGATCTCAACCCCACATTGTGAACTTTGGGCAAGTTACTTAACCTTTCAAATACTCGATTTAATCATCTGTAAAATCTAAATAATATTATCAGCCATCTTTCAGAGATGTTGTGATAATACAAAACATTATATGTGAAGCCCCAGATACTATTTTTGGGGTGTTGTAGTCACCTAATAAATTGAAAATATTATTAAATTCTATAGGTAAGTAATTTTATGTTCTATAAGAAACCTCTTAAAATAAGCTAAGATTGACATATTGTTATCACTATTTACAATATTTTGTAAACATGGCAAAGAACAGGAGTTGGTAACCTTTCAAAGATGGTATGGAAAGTCTTCATTCATTCAACTCCTTGGCAAAGACGCTGCAGTTCTTTTTTATGACTTGGGAGCATCACCAGGCTGCTGAAGGCACTGCTAGCATTGCAAAGGCATTTCCTTTGAAAATGCAGAGCTTGAAGTAGAGGGGATGCTGGGGATGCGGAGACTAAGTTTAAGTCAGCAAACAGCTTATCAGTTGCTGAAAAAAGAGAGATAAACTGACTGCCAGTGGAAAGGAGACAAGAGTGAGTCAGAGGCTAGGCACCAGGGGGAGAGTCAAATATATAAATTATTTTCCCCAAGATCCGCATTTCTATGTCTTTACCTCCTGCCATCATCAATGCAACAGCCTCCCATTTCCAGCCCCATCTCCTTTATAACCAAATCCTCACAAAGTTCAAAAAAGCAATTCTAATCTTGCCCATTTCCCTGCTTCCTTCTCCTACCGGTCAAAGTCCAAACTCCTCTGTATGTTTTTTGTTTGTTTGTTTGTTTTTGCTGTACGCGGGCCTCGCGGGCCTCTCACTGTTGTGGCCTCTCCCGTTGCGGAGCACAGGCTCCGGACGCTTAGGCTCAGCGGCCGTGGCTCACGGGCCCAGCCGCTCCACGGCATGTGGGATCTTCCCGGACCGGGGCACGAACCCGTGTCCCCTGCATCGGCAGGCGGACTCTCAACCACTGCGCCACCGGGGAAGCCCGCCTCTTCATGTTTCATCGAGTTTTCTGTGATTCTTACCCTGGCTTATTGTTCTAATACAATACACGGTCTATGCTATGAGGCTCTGGCCATATAGAATTACATGCAAGGTCCTTTCTCTTGCCTTCACTACTTTGAATGTTTTGTGCTTTTGTCCTCTAGAAAAACTCCCAGACATTCTTTAAGACTCAATTCAACTGCCCCCTTCTCTGAGAAGCCCATCATAATGCCCAGGGAGAGTTCGGTGGTCCTTTAACTATGCTCTCCACAATCCCTGCCTAGTATAACTTTATTCTCACTCTAATTACCCTGTATTTTGTTATTTATTAATTATATATTTATATCCATTACTAGAGCATGAGTTCCTTGAAGATAACCATAATTTATATTCGCATTCTCAACTGTTAACCCAAAGAGCATTTCATATATATTACACAAATGAATGAATGTGAATGACTATGGAATATTAAAGATGACTGTGGTAATATTTGTGTACTAGAAAAACAATCATAGGCAGAACAACAGATTAGACAAAGCTGGGTTAGAAACTGGACTCCAGGCTTAGTAGCTATATATCTTGGGAAATATATTCAATCTTTTTGAGTTTCATGTTTCCTCATTTGTGAAATGTTTTATAACTTCCACAACAGAACTTTATCATTTTTCTCTACATTGAGTAAATTCCAAAATGAAAATCTGACTGAATGACTTCCTGGCAATAGTAATATCTGACTGCCTTCAGGATAAAGTCCCACTTAGAATCATTACAAGATCCTTAATGATCCAGTGCCTGCTAACCAGATCAGCCTCATATTTTCTCCTAAGCCTTGATTGATGTGGCTTGGAGTCCTTTGAAAGACCAGCACACTAAACAGCCACTACCGACTAATTCCAGTGGTCCCTTGAGATGAAGTCTATTTGACAACCTCGGTTGAGATATTGCCTTCTCCAACCCCTCATGTCTCAGTTAAGTGTCCCATGTACAGGCTTCCATAACACTCTAAACTCCCTCCATCACAGTACATATGTATTTGTCAGGGTTCTCCAAAGAAACAAACTCAATAGGAAATATATATATGTACATATAGTGTCATTAAATTTGAGTAGCAAAACTAACAAGAGGAATGGGCCCTGTCATGGAGGATAGATCATGGTGAATTCAATTTTGTACATGGCACATACGATTTGCCTGGAAGATCTCCAAATGGTAGTGTTGAATAGATATATTTGGCTGCATTCACAAGAGGGGCAGAGATGAAGATACTGGGGGTTTTCAGTAAGGAAGAAAAACTAGGGGAAGCATTAGACTTGGAGGAGCTCAGTCAAAGAGAATATGGGGACTAAAAGAAAAGTCAAAGGCTGAGGTCAAAATCTTCAAGATCACTGATAATGGACAAGTGGGAAGGAAGAGGAGTCTGCAAAGAAGGAACAGAGAGAGCAGGGGAAAGTATCAAAAATAAGGTCGAGGTCAACGATGTCAAATGCCACAGGGAGAGAAAGACAAAACAGAATCCATGGAGCTGGGGATGAAGAGCTTACAGGAGATATTAGAGAAGGTTTTCATGGCACAGTGGGAGGTGGAAGCCAGATCACAGCAGGGTTCAATGTGAGTAAGAAGTGAGGATGTTTTCTTAAAGCATGGCTATGAGATTGTTATGATGCCTGTCATTTGCTTTAAAATAGTTCACATAGACACTGTGAAATAAATGTGTTCAAGTAACATTCTAGGTGCAGCTAGCAATCTGATCATTCATATGACAAGGGGGAGGGAGTCAAATAGCCTTACACCAAAAAGGGTGGTTTCGTGCACCACAGCTACTGAGCCCACACACCACAACTACTGAGACAGTGCTCTAGAGCCGGCGAGCCACAACTACTGAGCCCAAGTGCCACAACTACTGAAGCCCGCGTGCCTAGAGCCTGTGCTCCACAACAAGAGAAGCCACCACAGTGAGAAGCCCGCGCACCGCAAGGAAGAGTAGCCCCCACTCACTGCAACTACAGAAAGCCCACGCGCAGCAACAAAGACCCAACACAGCCAAAAATAAATAAATAAATTAATTAAAAAAAAAAAAAAAGGGTGGTTCCCACCACCCTGCTGGCTCTTCATACCTCCATCAATACTATTTTGCTAACTAATGTGAGAAATGAGTTTTCATAGTTAGTGGCTTGTAAATATCATGAAGGATGTTAGAAATGGATTCTTACTGGTAGGATTAAAAATATTCAAACAAGTATCTTGGAAACACTCCCCACATTTACATGAACTAGCGATGAGAGTAAAGTGAGACCTGGAGTCTGCACCCTCTGGGATGGTATTCAGTCATAGGTCACGAGGATTTCTTGTTGTCTAATGCCAACTATAAAGAGCAACAGAATTTTGCCTCTGAAACACTATTGTATCTGCTTCAAAGGAACCTTTCATGCAAGGTGGTGGTCAGAGTACTAAAAGAACAAAGAACAAAATTACAGAGAAAGCTCTATGAATTCTTCTGTGACCACTGTCTAAACAAAAATATTTGTTAGCAAATGTCTGTGAGACAGAAACTTGCTTTCAAGGTTATGGGGGAGCAGGTAACCCTTTATCGACTGACCATTGAAGACAACTGTTACCTATGAAAAAAGAAGCTAAGAGTTAGGTATTACTAAATTTGCTCAGGTCAGCTCGCAATAAAAATAAAAAGAAGGATGGGGGGCCCAGTAGTAGGGATTTTAGGGCTTTGAGAAGGCTCCATCTCTATGGTACCAGCTGCTTTGCCTCACCTGACTGTCTTACCATTGGCCTTACCATTCTCAAAGGCATAACCTGTTCCACATGAGACAGACGATTGATTTTATCATTGCCTGGATGGCAGACTTAATCAAAATTCTGTGACTTATTCCCCCAGAAAGAGATCCCAAGGCTTAAAAAGTGATGGGTTAGCTAACTTGTACTTAAAAATGACAAAATGATCAGTATTACCATTTTATTTTACCACAATAAAAAAGTGATAGTGACCGGGAGATCTAGTAACAGAAGAAATAGGTATTTTCAGGTTCTTGGATAGAAAGAAAATTCTTTGAAAGAAATTAGACGAAAAAAATGGGATTAAACTTGAAAATAATTTCATGTAAAAGTGCCAGCAGAGATGATAGACAACATTTTTCTGCTTCTAATTTGTTCTGGTCCTCCATTAACTTTTCTGAATAAGGGAAACAAGGAGGTTGCCCAATCTTGGAAATCTTGGGATTTCACTGTACTCAAATCAATGGCACGATCTCTCTTCTGATGTTTCACAGTACATGATGTTCACAGAGCGTAGTCCCCTCCAACCTCCGGCGATAAGACATAATGCTTCAGAGGGGCCTTTACCTTCACGCATGTGTTATAAATTACACTTAAGAGTAAAACTTTCACATCTTCCCTTCAGTGTCATTAGAATGAGAATTTTAAAAGCAAGAAAAAAATAATCTTCAGTGAAAATGAAAAATAAAGTATTATTATTTGACCAAAAGGCAAGCTAATGAAAGTTTCCTTCCTCTCACTGTTGGACCCCATAAACAGGGCTGGCTTCATGGACATGGGGCCTGCACAGCAGCACAGGGACCTGTGCTCAGAAGGGCCGGCACTTGATTTAATGCTCTGTTGTCACCACCTTGAAATGCTTAATAATTCTTTAACAAGGGGCCCTGCATTTTCATTTTGTACTGGGCCCCACAAACTATGTAACCAGTCCTGCCCATGAGCTTTCTGCTTCTGCAGTTAAATCTCTGACTGTTTGGCTGCCACTGGTCTGTCCCAGGCTCCCTTTGGGCCCTGCCAAGGACAGTAGTGTCAGCCACTGCCAACCGTCCCACTCTATCCCTCAGCATCAGAAAGGGAGACACCCCAGTTCCCCCTTCCTCCCAGACAAATACAAAAGTGCCTTTGGTTTTATGGATTTTCCTATTAATAATCATAAGGGAAACAGAATTACCAAAGGGACCACTCCGGAGGTTTCAGTTACACAGTGCCACAGTGACGTCCCTCGATGTGTGCCGTTACAGTGTCCCTTCTGCAATGGCCACAGGATTATCTCAGCCCTGTCCTATTTCCACTCGCAGACCTAGACTGTTAGGTGGGCAGGATTCATTTCTCTCCACAGATCCTTCTGCCCAACACAGGTATCAGAAGAGGGAATTTCCAGAGAGCAACTGGTACACTACCAAAGTGAAATGTTTCCCACCAAAGGACTGGAAAAAAGCCAGCTGCAAGAGCATGTGTACGGGACGATCCCATTTTGTGAAAAGGAGCAGAAAGAAAAGAAGAAGCAAGGAGGAAATCCCATATATGTGTGTATATATTTGTACAAACACAATGAATGATGTGGAAGGAGACATCGCACGACATTAACATTGGTTACCTCAGAGGATTCAGGTGGAATGAGGGCTGGTGGAGAATGATTAGCTTTTCTTTTATATACCTCTGTATTTTTGTCCTGTTACAGTGAATGTATATTATGTACATTTTTTGCAAGCTCAAGAACATTTTACAGCATTGTTTTATAGTGATCAAACAAAAATTTTATAATAATTTTTACGTGAACACAGTGAAATCCTCCTAAAGTTAAGTTTACATATTATCTACAAGACATACTTCTGCTTTAAGTTTAGAGCCAACATAGTTATGTGGATCCTGAAGGCAGGTTGCACAGTTTCAAATTCTGGCTCTACCTCTTACTAGCTCTATGACCTTGAGCAAGTTATAGCTACAAAACCCTTCAGAAGCTCAGTTCCTTGGTTTGTAAAAATAATAGCATCTACTTCATAGGACTGCTCAAAAGATTCAATGAATCAATTAAGTAATGTATTTAGAATAGTATCTGGTACAGAGTAAGCACTATGTTGGTTATTTTTAAGCTCTCTGGGTTGAGAACCTATCATTTATGAATGAAGATCACTGTACAAAAGCTGAGGGTTTTGAAATAAAGTATTATTTATTGCCACAGTACTAAAAATCTCCATAGTAATACATCTGGGCAAATGCACATAAGACTGCTAGGCACTATGAATTTTAGGTAATATGCTATCTGTAACAAGTTTACTAAAAGCTTGACTATTTACTAGGATGTTTAAATTACTATAAAAGGAAGGTTCTCGGGTTATAGTGTATGAATAATAAACATGGAGTAAAGGAGGCAGCAAGAACACTTTTACATGAAAATCAAATCTGTCACAAGAAAACGTCACTTGGTGTTAAAGGATTATAAAATGGTCCAGCACTGTGGGATGCGCTGGGGGAAGACTCTGGTGGATGCAGAGATGTGGATGTGCTGAGGAGGTAACAGTATGTAGGCTTGGTGCTGCTTTCTAGAACACTTCACCAGATTCTTCACAAGCATAAGGGTGGAAACAGGTCCTGACACAACCAGGCAAAAGACATTGCCCGTAGACTGTCATCTGATATCTGATATTGTTCCCATAAATTCCCTTCTGCTTAATCTAGTCAGAGCTGGCGTCTATGGGTGGCTCCAAGCAATGTAACTTCTCTATCCTTTCTATATTTCCACATTTTTGTGATAAAAATCACTTTAATAAGATGGAAAAACTTTAAATAGGAAAAACACTACTGAAACATCCATCAATCACTCTCCTCTTGGAACCTTAGACAATGATTGAGCTAAAAATAAATTCAGCTTCTGCATTTCTAGGTTCTAAAAAAATCATCTTTATGCAATGGAATGTCATCATTTTTTAAAATAAGTTTTTCTGCATGATAACTACAAACATTTATAATGGAAAAATCAATAGATCATATCACTGATGGGAAACTAGTGAAACAATAAAAGTCACATACGAGGTTTTATTGAACCTGCATATTTTTTAAAAAGCAAACATATTGACTAGTTCTTCTGAAAGATTGCCTACAAGGTATAATTTCCAATGACTCTGGCACTAAACAGTCAAGAAAGATGTTATTTCTGCAACTCAATTACTAGCATAAAAGTCTTCATGTAGAGAATCAATAAAAATTGTGGGAATTAATTACATTCCATGAAATAAAACTATAAAGTATTTTACTGCACAAGTTAATTCTTTCACCCAAAACCCTGAAATTTCTTGTTCTAGATATAAAAATTACCAAATGCAGATTTTCTTTATGAATAGGATAAAAACTCACGTGGCTTTGTAGCAAGATAGTTTTATTTTAAGAGAAGCTTCCTTAAGGTTCATTGAAAATAACTGCTTATTTCTGCTTCCAATTTTTAGTATCATTTTATTTGTGTGAAGTCTGGAATGCCATATCCATTGTAAGTTTTGTTTTTTCTGTGAAGACTGACGGAAAGTGGGGATAATAACAACCACTGCCGGAGACTGTACTGGTTAGAAGACGTAATGGTGGGCAGACCAAGGCCTGGCCCAACTGGAGAAACTAGCTGGCCCCTGCCTTGGCCTCATTACCTGTGTCCTTACCACCTTCCTTGCTATCACTCCTGCTAGGGAAAAACTTTCTCCCTTGCTTCTCTGTTTAGGCTTTACTCACACTGCTACCTTCAGGGACAAGTGCACTAATCACCATAAGAAACAAATATATTATTTTCTTATTTACAAAATGCCTCCTAGTGTCATCATTTTGGGAGCAGGGCAGTACAAGTCAGACAGGCAGGATAAATGAACATGGGGCTTGGCTTGTGACCTGCTGTAAATTATCTATAGTTTATTTTCAAATACTTCAGCATAAATAATGTGATATCATTGTGTGTGTGCTAGTTTAAATCTACACCATAAGGGTGCTCTGTACACTATTCAGGAATATATATTTTAGAGATGGTTAGCTAAAATTTAATAAAATGGTTACGTTCTAGAGATGACTCCTATATCCACTTTAGCTCTATTCACCTCTGATCAATGCCAGAGTTTTGCGAATTAGCATACTTGATGCTAGAAATGGATTTTTGTTGATGAAATTAGTGGTGTTTAAGATGTATATGTAAATATAGAGAGAGATATGTGTGTTGAAATATAGAAACAATCCTCACCCTTGCATTAGCAGGGTATCCTTTGAACTGGTATAAAGTTTTATTCTGAAAAAGTTTGTGTTCAGCCACTAATTAGGAGGATTCCTATTATCTTTCATCTATAAAGTAACAATTCACCTCTATCATTGTTGTTTTCAATGAACTCTTCATGCAAGTTGTGTTGGCACATTTAAATGACAAAGTTGGGGCTTCACTGAATTTACAAAATAGGTAAACTGCACCCATATAAGATGGCGAACTTAATCGATAAATGTTGTACCTGTCCTGACTGCTCCACCAACAGGCTGCTCCTGCACCTGCCCCCTCTCCTACGGCCGTCCTATTCCCTGAGACACAACAATATTGAAATTAGGCCAGTTAACAACCCTGCATTGGCCTCTAAGAGTTCAAGTGAAAGGAAGAGTCGCACGTCTCTCACTTTAAATCTAAAGCTAGAAATGATTAAGCTTAGCGAGGAAGGCATGTTGAAAGCTGGGAAGGCCAGAAAGAATGTCTCTATGTGTATAACTGAGTCACTCTGCTGTACAGCAGAGAGTGGCACAGCACTGTAAATCAACTATACTTCAATTTTAAAAACACTTTTTTAATTTTTAAAAAATTAAAAAAAGAAAGCCTGGGGAGTTCCCTGGCAGTCCAGTGGTAAAGAATCTGCCTTGCAATGCAGGGTACGCGGGTACTGAGCTCACGCGCCTCAACTAGAGAGCCTGCGTGCCACCAACTACAGAGCCCGCGTGCCACCAACTACAGAGCCCGCGTGCCACCAACTACAGAGCCCACGTGCCCTGGAGCCTGCGCACCACAACTAGAGAAGAGAAAACCTGCACACCACAACTAGAGAAAAGCCTGTGCACCACAACGAAAGATCCCGCATGCCTCAACAAGGATATCACCTGCCACAACTAAGACCCGATGCAACCGAAATTTAAAAAAATGAATAAATAAATAATAAATAAATCTTTAAAAAAGAAAGAAAGAAAGCCGGGATAGGCCAAAAGCTAGGCCTCTTGAGACAGTTAGCCAAGTTGTGAACGCACAGGCAAAGTATGGAAGGAAATTAAAAGTGCTACTGCAGTAAACACACAAATGATAAGAAAGTGAAACATCCTTAATTGCTGATACCGAGAAAGTTTTAGTGGTCTGGATAGAAGATCAAACCAGCCACAGCATTCCCTTAAGCCAAAGCCTACTCCAGAGCAAGGCCCTAACTCTTCAATTCTCTGAGGGCTGAGAGAGGTGAGGAAGCCGCAGAAGAAAAGTTTGAAGCAAGCAGAGGTTGGTTCAGGAGGTTTAAGGAAAGAAGCCGTCTCAGTAACAAAAGAGAGCAAGGTGAAGCAGTAAATGGTGATGTGTAAGTTACAGAAAGTTATCTAGATGATCTAGCTAAGATCATTCATCTAAACAACAGATTTTCAATGTAGATGAAACAGCCTTATACTAGAAGATGCCATCCAGGACTTTCACAGCTAGAGAGGAGAAGTTAATGCCTGGCTTCAAAGCTTCAAAGGACAGGCTAACTTTGTTAGGGACTAATGCAGCTTGGTGACTTTAAATTGAAGCCAATGTTCATTTGCCATTCCAAAAATCCTACCCCTTAAGAATTATGCTAAATCGACTCTACCTATGCTCTATAAATGGAACCAAAAAAAGCCTGAATGACAACACATCTGCTGACAACATGGTTTAATCAATATTTTAAGCCTACTGCTGAGACTTGCTGCTCAGAAAAAAAGGTTACTTTGAAAGTATTACTGCTCATTGACAATGCACCTGGTCACCCAAGTGCTCTGATGGAGATGTACGCGAGATTGTTTTTGCCTGCTAACACAACATCCATTCTGCATCCCGTGAATGAAGGAGTGATTTTGACTTTCAAGTCTTATTATTTAAAAAATTCATTTTGTAAGGCTACAGCTGCTGTAGACAGTGATTACTCTGATGGATCCGAGTAAAGTAAATGGAAAACCTTCTGGAAAAGATTCATCATTCTATGTATCATAACATTCACGATTCACTGGAAGAGGTCAAAATAATAACATTAACAGGTGTTTGGAGGAAGATGATTCCATCCCCTCATGGATGATTTCAAGACTTCAGTGGAGGAAGGAACTGCAGATGTGGTGGAAATAGCAAGGGAACTAAAACTAGAAATGGAGCCTGAAGATGTGACTGAATTGCTACAATCTCTTGATAAAACTTGAAATGATGAGGACTTCCTTCTTATGGATGAGCAAAGAAAGTGATTTCTTGAGATGGAATCTACTCCTGGTGAAGACATGAAGATTGTTGAATCTTCACATAAATTTAGTTGATAAAGCTGTGGTAGGGTTTGCGAGGATTGTAAAAATTTTGTAAAAAGTTCTACTATGGGTAAAATGCTATCAAATGATTACAGAAAAATTGTTGGTGAAAGGAAGGGCCAATCCCTGTGGCAAACTTCATTGTTGTCTTACTTTAAGAAATTGCCACAGCAGCTCCAACCTTCAGCAACTATAAACCTGATCAGTCAGCAGCCATCAACAGTGAGACAAGAATCCACTCCACTGGTAAAAAGATTACTACTCACTAAAGGCTCACATGATGGTTAGCATTTTTTAGCAATAAAGCATTTTTTAAAATAAGGTATGTACATTAGTTTTTAAACATATGCTGTTGTGCACAATAGATGGCATTACAGTATAAACCTAACTTTTTAAAAATAAATTTATTTATTTTTATTTATTTATTTTTGGCTGTACTGGGTCTTTGTTGCCGCGCGCAGGCTTTCTCTAGTTGCGGCGAGCGGGGGATACTCTTCGTTGCGGTGTGCGGGCTTCTCATTGTGGTGGCTTCTCTTGTTTTGGAGCATGGATTCTATGCATTCGGGCTTCAGTAGTTGTGGCACGCAGGCGCAGTAGCTGTGGCTCGCGGGCTCTAGAGCACAGACTCAGTAGTTGTGGCGCACAGGCTTAGTTGCTCCGTGGCACGTGGGATCTTCCCAGACCAGGGCTTGAACCCGTGTCCCCTGCATTGGCAGGCAGATTCTTTTTTTTTCTTTTAATTAATTAATTAATTAATTTTTGTCTGTGTTGGGTCTTCGTTGTGTGTGCAGGCATTCTGTAGTTGTGGCGAGCATGGGCTACTCTTCGCTTCGGTGCAGGGGCGTCTTATTGCAGGGGCTTCTCTTTGTTGTGGAGCGTGGGCTCTAGGCACATGGGCTTCAGTAGTTGTGGTGCACAGGCTTAGTTGCTCCACAGCATGTGGGATCTTCCTGGACCAGGGCTTAAACCCATGTCCCCTGCATTGGCAGGTGGATTCTTAACCACTGCGCCACCAGGGAAACCCTAAACAGAACTTTTATATGCAGTGGGAAACTAAAAAATTTGTGTGACTTGCTTTATTGTGATATTCACTTTACTGCAGTGGTCTAGAACCACATCCATAATATCTCCAGTGTATGCCTATGTGTGTATATATACTAACATCTAATATGAATATATATATATATTTATCTAATATGAATATATGGATATATATTAGACTATATATATATTAGAAAATACATATGAGAATATATATTAATCTAAGGCATATATATATTAGGACATATGTGTGTGTGTGTGTGTATATATATATATATATATATTCTAAAGCCAGAATCTTATTTAATGGAGAAACACTAAGACATTTCCACTAAAGTCAGGAACAAGACAAGGATTATCACTATCTGCATAACTATATTGTGCTGAAAGTATTAGTCAGTGCAGTTAGGCAAGAGAAATCAATTAAAGGTATAAGAGTTGAAAAAGAAAAAGAAAAAAATGACCTCTCTTTGCAAATGACATGATAGTACACTTGTTAAATTCTAGACAATCAATGCTAAAACTAAAATAACAAAATAATTCAGTAAGATAGCAGGATACTAAATTAATATGCAAAACAACAGCCTTAACTTATACAAATAATAACCAGTGAGAAGAGCTCATGAAAGAGAAAAATCTCATTGATAATTGTAATAAAAAAGATAAAAATACTTAGAAATAAATTTAACAATAAATGTTCAAAACCTATGTGAAGGAAACTATAAAATATTCCTGACACAAAACTTGATTTGAACAAATTGAAAGATATCCTTTCTCAGTTATGATGTGTCAACATTACCTATATATCAGTTCTCCTTTAAGTTAATTTATGAATATAGTGCAATCCCAGTTTTAAAAATACCCAAAAGTTTTTTTTAGAGCTAGGTAAGTTGATACTAAAGTTTACATGAAAAAACAGACACTTAAGAATATCTAGGATATTACTAAAAAGAGCTATTTATAGGAGAGGGGGTGGATAAGCCTAGAAAGATACAATTTAAATAGTGTAGTACTGGTATGTGAATAGACAGAAAGACCAATTGAATAAAATAGAAAACCTAGGCTCATGTGTACATTTAAAATACTATAAAAGTGATATTGCAAACCACTGGAGCAAAGATGGACTGTTTAATAAATCATGTTGGAGAAAAAAATGGAAATTAATTTCTTATACCATATATATGTATAAACTCCAAATTGATCAGAGATCTAGCAGAAAGTTTGAATGAATTCCTCTTTACCTTGTGTTATGCTTTGTGGCTATGACTTAAAGTCCATGTGCAATAAAGGAATGATGAGTTTTACCCCCATAAAAATAAAAAACTTTTACATGGAAAAAAAACCCCAAGCACAGTAAAAAAAAAGACATAAATCAGGAGAAAATATTGCAAGAAATATGCCAGATATAGGGCTAATATCCCTAATATATAAAGACATTTTTTAATTGAGTAAAAAAAAAGATTTAAAAATTCCAATAGAACATGGGCCAATGACAGACAATCCACAAAAAAGATACAAAAATTGTCCCCACTCAAATTAAGAGAAGTATACATTAAAACTACACTGACATACCATTTCTCATTCATTACATTGGCAACAGTTCAGGTAAACTGACACTATCATATATTGCTGGTGGGAATGCAAAATGATACAACCTCTGTGGAAGACAATTTGACAATATGTAGTACATATGGATTTACCCTTTGACCTAGCAATCCTATCTTTAAAGATAGACCTCCTAAAATATAAAAACAGAAGGTTATTTATTGTAGCATTATTTATGATTGCATAATATTGGTCGCTACCTAAACATCCAAGCATCAGATTTTAAGTGAATAAACTATGGTACATCCACACCATGGAGTACTATTCAGCTGTAAGAAAAGAATGAAGAAGATCTCAATAAGTTGATGCAAAGTGATCTCCAGAAGATATTGTTAACTGAAAAAACCAAAATGCAAAACAGCATATGTGGTATGTTCACTTTGGAGGAAGAAAAGAGGAGTAAGAAAACATATATATCTACTTATTTTTGCAAAAAGAAACATAGGAAGGATACATCAGAAACAATAAAATTGTATACATAAAAAAAGGTGGCAGGAAAAAGTGTTCAAGAGATAGGGAAGAGGGACTTCCCTGGTGGTGCAGTGTTTGAGAATCCATCTTCTAATGCAGGGGACACGGGTTTGATCCCTGGTCTGGGAAGATCCCACATGCCGCGGAGCAACTAAGCCTGTGGGCCACAGCTACTGGGCCTGCGCTCTAGAGCCTGCGTGCCATGACAACTGAGCCCGCCCGCCTAGAGTCTGTGCTCCGCAACAAACAGCAGCACCCGCTCGCCGCAACTAGAGAAAGTCTGCGCTGCAACGAAGACCTACTGCAGCCAAACATAAATAAATAAAAAATAAATCAATTTAAAAAAAAGAGAGGGAGGAGAGTGATATTCCTCTGAATATATCTTTTTGTACGGTTTATACTTTGGCAAGCATATTATTCTACATATTCCAAAAGTAAAATGGAATTATCAATAATGGAAGGAAAAATAAACTAAAACTGGAAATAGAAACAAATGAACTCAAGTGTATTTCAAATGACTAACTTAAAACCACTGAAGAGGGATAGGGTAGGGCGAGAGAAGTAATCCAAGTCATTTTTGCACCTAGTACTTCGATTTTCAACCCTCAGTCTGGGGAAGAAAAACTACCTTTTTAGTAGACTTGCTTATGTAATTATGTGAATGTATAAATTCTGAAACTGTTTTATGGGTAATTATGTGAATGTAGCAATCCTGAAACTATTTTATGCAGGATTAGGCAAATAAGTAAACGTGCTGTGAGGAAACAAGGTTCTCACTGCTGAAGAAGGCAGACACAAATATGAAATGGGGAAGGCAACAAAGAACACTGTGGAATTCGATTGGAATTGTAAGTATCAACATTCATGATTTCTTAAATGAAAAAAAAAAATCTATTCCCCTCTCCCTCACCTCTGTCTACTGAGATGACCTGAAAGCAATAATACCCCACTATCAATAAGCACTCTTAGTGCCAAGGTCTTAGCTTCTAAATACCATTCTCCAAGAAAAAAACAAAAGATACCAAGACTTTTGGAGAAATTGTTGATTCTAGGGTAGGAGTAATGAATGTACAGGACAAGCCTGGAAAATCTTGTTGTGCCACAAGATAAGGAAGTGTTCAATGTGTAGGTCAAAAGGCGCCAACCTGAAGCTAGCCAAATCTCAGATAATTTGAGCATCAAAATAAATAAGGGTGGGAGAGAAGAGGCAAATCTCCCATGCAGAAGAATTCCAAACGAATTATGTAAATACCCTAATGAAGGGAGAGCACTACAGAAATGTGTGCTGGGCACAGCGACTTCCTTCCAAGGAGTACAGAATGGAAGGGGGACGGGGGGGAGGGGGAAGAGTAACTTTACAGTGGAAAAACCTGATAAACACGACTTTAATGATCAAATGCAACATAAACAATCATAAATTATGTTGGTAGTATGTACACTTGTTACAATGTGATGAAAATGACACTTTACCTCTGCGGTCTTCCCCTCAAAAACCCATAACCCCAGTCTAATCATGAGAAAAGCATATATAAATTCCAACATAAGAGCATCCCACATGGTACCTGACCAGTTTTCCTCAAAATTGCCAAAGTCATCAAAACCAAGTAGAGTCTGAGGAACTATCACAGCCAAGAGGAGCCTAAGGAGAAATGACAACTCCATATAATATTGTATCCTGGATGGAATCCTGGAACAGAAAGGACATTAGGTAAAAAGTAAGGAAATCTAAAAAACTATGGACTGTACATAATATTACTGCATCAATATTGGTTCATTAATTGTAACAATATACCATAATACTGTAAGAGGTTAATAATAGGGGAAACTGTATGTGGGGTGAGGGGGATATATGGGAACTCTGTACTATCTACTCAATTTTTCTCTGAACCTAAAACTGTCCTAAAAATAGTCTATTAATAAACAAATAAATGAGAACAGCAATGGATTATAACGCCTTGAACAAAAAAGAATTCATATTCATACTGATAGTAAATAAGTAAGGAGCGCTTTACTTTATAGTAGCATCAGGACTAATAAATGGGGAGAGCTTGAAGGAGCTGGGGGGAAAAAATCAACATTTTGTAACTATCATTGCAAAGATCAATTGCAGTAAGGATCATCAATGGAGGCAAAACCTTAGAGTTTGATTGGGAACAAGACAGCTTGGTCTCAAAGTATCTTTTCACAGATTGCTTATGAGTTGCAAGGGGGAAAACAAACAGCAGAGAAACTGGACAACACCTTGATCCGGTGATAAAAATCAATATCACCTTATAATGGACAGACAGACTTCCTGTGCCTCCGGATGTAATATCCCGAGGAAGGACACAATTTCACTTATGTGGTTGTTTCCACCGATGATGCATAATTTGAATCTAATCACAAGGAAAGATCAAATAAAGGTCGATGAGAGAAATTGTATTTGAGGACGAGTCTTTCACTGTAAGGGGATGGATTGCTTTTGGTGAGCCCTCTTGGTCGTAAGGCTGTTAAGTAATCAAATGTAAATATTCCAGACTGTGGTTTTAACTATTATATTTATAAATTAAAACGCTATCGCAACGGGTTTATTTAAATACGTATAAAAAGATTAGCAGTTTCCCTTTCAGGGACAGGAAAGAACGCATGTGAAGGAGCGGGTCTAGAGAGAGTGGGAAGGAGGTGGGAAGAGGGAAGGGACCCTCAACTGCAGATTGCCAGTTGTTCGGTTTATAGTTATTTGTCATTTAACAAACACTTACAAAGCACTTATTTTTACCAATCGCTGTTCTATAGAAGCGCTTTTCACAAATCGACTTTTTAAATGGGAAAGCTCAGTAAACGGTCTTTACTTCCTTAAACAAAAGACAGCTGTGTCAAGAAGTGATTTTTCTCATAAGTACTCTTCTCTGTTATCAAGGCTCTGCTTTAGCGATTCTCTTCTTCGATAGAAAAACCTGAGCCTGCAATTACTGACTGGCATTTCATAGAAACGTCGGCAACCCTAGTTGACGAGACCAAATGTTAACTGCCCTTTAAAAAGACTTTAAAACATGCACTGAAAGCAGCTTATGTCTCTATTTGCGGAGCCAGGCACTCACAGTCTCTCTTCCTTCAGGGGTGGCCCTAAAGAGCAGGTCGCCACCTTTCTTAGCCGAAGTTGCTATTTCTAAACAACCTCCCGGCGCCAACCTAAGAACTAGTTCCGGTCTACGTTCGTGCTCCTTAGCGCTTGTGTCAAGCAATGGATTCTGGGAGAGGCTGAAGTTTCCAGGCCGGGTGGGAACGCCGGACTTCAATTCCCACAATGCCTGGCGAGAATCCGTAATTCCTGCCGGGGCAACCGGGAGGTGGCCGCCATCTTGCGTACGGAGGGCAGACTTGTAGCTCCGCTCTTGTGGCTCGGGCTTTCAGTCCCTCCCGGTCTCTGTTTTGGGCCGTGTCTCCGTGCTTCTTTCACCGTCTTTATTGAGAGGTAAAGGTCAATGCAGAACTGTGTTATAAGGTGAGTAGACATCACATTTTCGGTGAGGTGGGGTTGTGGTGTTGACGTTTTCCGGTTTCTTCCTTCTTCCATTAGCGACTTGGGTTCTCCCCTGCGCTTGCCTGAACCTTTTCGTTTAGCCGTAAACGTAGAAGCCGGGAGTAAACCTTTCGGCCTCGGAGCTCTTTGGAATTCCTAGACAGAACCTGAACGTGTCTCCGTTGAGATAGAGAAATTGGGTGACGCGCTTTTGCCCGGGCTACCCTCTTTGGAGGTCAGGAGGCCTTAGGGTTCAGGTCGTGTATAGGCCTCTCTCTCTTAATGCAACCTCCTTTCTCTTCCTTGGGACTTTTCTGCCGTTTCTAATGAGGAAATGAGAAGGTGAGAGGCGGCCTGGGACGGGGCTGTTTCCGGGAGGACGGCGTTCTCTACAGGTGTATCTTCTTTCAGCCTCTCTAGGGCCTACCTGTGTCGTTCTGGTTCGTCGCTTTGTCCTTTCCTTTTGCTCTCGTGTTCGAGAAGGGGAGACCAGAGAGCGGGCGGAATGAAGTATTGACTAACAGAGGCTTTTGAATTGTACTCTTGAGGGTCCCCCCAAAAATTTCAAGGGAAGCAGAATTTATCGTCGAGATAGACAAACCATCTGGAAAAGATGAGGGCTTTGGTTTGGGGAGTTGCCAGATTTAGTTTTTAAACATAATATGATATATTTCCGTCATTCGCAGTACAACTGAAGTTATTATTTTTTTCTTTAAAATTAACGTAATACACCCACTTGGAAACCACTTTTACACTACTCGTAAGAGTAGGGCCCATAAAGACTGACATTGAAGTTAATTTGACATTTGATTGCTAATGAGATGTGGTTGTCTGAGGTTTGCTAAGGACCTAGTGATTTTAAACAGGAAGACGTTTATGATGCAATTTATCACAACCAGTTTGGACATGTGTCACTTTGGTTGGCAGACTTACTCTCCCTTTTATTTTTTGAATTTATTTTTTATTATAAATAATTTATGTTTGGCTGCGTTGGGTCTTTGTTGCTGCGCTAGGGCTTTCTCTAGTTGTGGCGAGTGGGGGCTACTCTTCGTTGCGGTGCGCGGGTGCGCGGGCTTCTCATTGCGGTGGCTTCTCTTGTTGCGGAGCACGGGCTCGCGGAGCACGGGCTCTAGGTGCACGGGCTTCAGTAGTTGTGGCGCAGGGGCTTATGGCGCAGGGGCTTCGTTACTCCGCGGCATGTGGGATCTTCCCGGACCAGGGTTCGAACCCGTGTCCCCTGCATTGGCAGGTGGATTCTTAACCACTGCGCCACCAGGGAAGTCCTTACTCTCCCTTTTAATACACAGCTGTATGTCTATATCATCAAAATATATATTACTGATTCAGCTTTCCGAGCTTGCTTAAATTCTTGCTTACATCCTCTAAATTCAGAAATACATCATTTAGATTTAAAGATGAGATACATCTTTTTTTAAAAAAGGATGTTTGTTTACCTTCAATGAGACCCCTCCTTTAAATCATAATGTCATACCAATAGTAAGTGGCTATAAAGTTACAATTTTATAATTTTTGCATTTTGGGAAAATGTTATTAAATGCTTATATCAAATTAAGTTTATTTCCTGTTGTTTCTGAGGAAACTTTTGTTTAGTTTTTTTTAATATTAGCTGTTAATTCTGTGATTTATTTGCTCCTCAGATGCCTTATGGTGAAATTGAAGCTAAATTCATGGGACATGGGGAAGAACTAATAAGTGAACCACGCTATAAGAAATTGAAGTCTACTGAAGAGGCATATGTTTTCCCCCATCATGGTAATGCTAATTTTCACAGAAAGCAAAAGAAAACTGGAAATGATTGGGTCCCTGTGACCATCACTGATGTCAGAGGACGTAGTTATCCTCAGGAGGACAAAACCAAAGCTAGAAGTTTGCTGAAACCTGTGCATGATGAGATGCTTGGTAATAGACGAGATGTTATTAATTCTGTTGATTCACAAGTTTTACAGGATACACGTCCTCCATTGGTATCCACAGATGATGAGATATATAGCACAAGTAAAGCATTTATAGGACCCATTTACAAACCCCCTGAGAAAAAGAAATGTAATGAAAGGAGGAATCGAGCAGACACTATCAGTGGTATAGGTGGGAAAGGAGAACGAAAAGAGAAACAGAAATTTAATTATAAAAAATCAGAGATTGACAATGAATTATTCCAGTTTTACAAAGAAATTGAAGAGCTTGAAAATGAAAAAGGTGATTCAGAAAGCAGTTGTAAGGAACGTGAACCCTCTGAGGAACAACTCATTCCGTATTATCAGGGCCATAATAATCTGTTAAAATCTGAAGAAGAAAAGAGAAGAGATCTTACCAGTGCCCTTCAGTCATATTGGGGTTATCAGCAGTGCGTGGGGAATGAGCCAGGTAAATATCCTTATAATCGACAAGTAATACCTACCTTTTGTGACAGTTCATTTGCTTCCTTCAGGCCTGAGTGGCAATCAGTGCATTCTTTTTTAGTACCACAAGATCCTCATCTTTCCAGTTTTAACTATCACTTAAATATTCAAAGATTCAACGTTCCACCAAATCCATCACCAAATATTTTCCATGCCCAAGATGGCTTTCAGATGCAAAATGGATATTATGTAAATAGTTGTCATGTTAACTGGAATTGTTTGACTTTTGATCAGAACAATGGATATACTGACTGTAGTGACATTACCAGTAGTGACCATCCCTCTAGAAATGGCTACACTGTGCAAGATGAATATGTGAATAATGGTTTCTGTGAAACCAGTGAAGGATGCTGGAAAGCTCCTTCTGTGGACAAGCATAATCGAACTGACAGGTTTATGAACCAGCATTTTCAAGAGGAAAAGTTAAATAAATTGCAGAAGTTACTTATTCTTTTAAGAGGTTTGCCTGGTTCTGGGAAAACAACATTGTCTCGGTAAGTAAAGGATACCAAGTGAATACTTGGTAATTTATTACTTAAAAATCATAAATGATAGTTGTAATCAGTGGCAAATGCTTTTATGTTTCTAGTAAAAAATCTTTAATTTGTTATACTTGAAAATGGCATCTGATGGTAAATATTTTAAAAGATGTTTTCTGATAGAGGAAAGGAGAATTGGCATATATATTTATGTTAAGATTCTGTTAAGAGCTTTAAATATAGTTTCACCATGTAAAAGGACGGTGACGAAAGCAAATGCTATTTGAGAACTGTGCTGGCCTTCCCTTTTAAGTCAGCTATTCAGTAGGAGTTGAATTCATAGGTTGAAGACTTGGGCTTTGACTCAGTTATTTCACTTTGTGACCGTGGACAGGTTTTGCTGTTAATAATAATGAGTAATACTTATTTTTCTGGAATTATTGTGAGAAGCAAATGAGATAACCCAAGGAAGGGAATTTTGAGTGTGTTTTAAGAACTGTGCTGTGTTCATACCATTATTGACAAAGAAACTTTTTTTGGTTTCTTTAAGGAGTTTGAAATGAGCAATATCTGAATTAATGGAATTAGAACTGATGATGTTTTATCATGTGCTGAAATGTTTAAAATTCCTGTTTTTCTTTACATTTTAAAAACAGAATATTGATGTATTCCAGTACATTTGTGCAGTTGTGAAAAATAGCACAAAGAAAAACAATACAAATTCTTTGTAGTTTATGTAGGATGATTCAAGCTTTATGCTAGATAAGGAGAAAAAGGAAATTTATTTGATGTCTTTGGGTGAGGATAAAAAAGTCAAAGAAAAAAAAAAAACAAAGTCCAAGGAACCATTTTGTAAATGTTTTATATTTATTTGTAAGACACTCTGAATCACCTAAACAAAACTTCTTCAGAAGCAGGAAATCGGAGAAAGATTAAATTATGATGCAGACATTTCAAGCTAGATTGTAAGCTGTGATTTTGTAAATGAATTTGAATTTAAGTCTATGTATTTTGATTCCTTTGCAGTGAAGATTTTGTAGAGAAAATAAAATTTCAGTGCTTCTTTAGAAAGAATAGAAATTGAGAGTGAAGTTGTCTTACAAGCATGGGCATTCTTCTAGATTTAGAATATAATATCAGAGAAAAGAAAAGTTGAAATTTGGAAATCGGATGAAGAGATCTCCTAGCAAGGGCTTCTGGTACAGAATAAATGTAAGAAAGAATGATTAGGTTCGGAACAACATATTGGAGTATGTTGAAACTAAAAGTGAATGAAGTGTGGTGGTAATTCAGTAAAATTTCAAGGAGACATAATTGTAGTGCGAAATGACAGAGGTGATTATATATAATATGTATCTTTATTTGAGGAATTAGGTTTAATAAGAATGGAAGTTATAGTCGCAACTACCATTTATGTTATCATTTACAACTTAGAGAGTACTTCCATATGTAACAGTGTTGTGAGATGAATTATAGTCTTTTCATTTTTTAGAAGGAATACAGGCTAATAAAAAGAATGAGTTCAGGTTAAAGGACTTGGGAGAAGTTACAAAAACTGCTAAGAGATCAAACTGGGGATGTAAATGGTAGTGTGTTTCTTATCTAATTCTTCAGTTTAATATCTATCACATGTGTAGCCGTATACCTGGCTCCTGACTTTGAGTAGCTTGGTTAAAGAATAAAGAAGCAGGAGTCTCTCTTTAGGTCAGTACTTTTTTTGAATGAAGTAGAAATGGTTGTTTGGGATTGGTTATAAAGCCACATATTCTCTAGTGAGGAATGGTTTCATGTAGGATTTAGCTTTCCAAATGAGCTTTGAAAAAAGGAATAAAGATTGGGAGAATCAGAGTTGAACTGATTTGGGGCCTTAAAAGATAACATTGTTTAGTATTGCTATGTGGTAATGAGTTATAGGGGGTTAGATAAATTTCAAATTCTTTTGGGATAGTATTTAAGTCCCTTTCTTCCTTAATTTAGTCCTTACCTATCTTCATATCCTTCTGCGCTTGGACTAGTACCCTGCCGTCCATTGCAGGAGACGTAATACTTGTCCGTTCATTGTTCTCAGGATTCTACTTATTCAGAGGTTCTCTTAAATGCCTCCACTTTTGATGTTTTGGTTTCTCATCTCACCCCTCAGTTATCCTCCTTCTGAACTCATGTAGGATTTGCCTTTACCACTCTTTGCATGTAGCATAAGCTACACAAGACAGCATTATTTTTTTATTTATTGATAGCTGGACCAGGGTGGTATGCAAGGCCACTCAGTACGTCAGGAGGTAAAGGGTTCATGAAGTGTCAGTTTTACTCAGAATTATTTGGGAAAATCACTTCTTTTTTTTTTTTAAATTTATTTATTTTTGGCTGCTTTGGGGCTTTGTTGCACGTGGGCTTTTCTCTAGTTGGCGGCGAGTGGGGGCTACTCTTCGTTGCGGTGTGCGGGCTTTTCATTGTCGTGGCTTCTCTGGTTGCAGAGCATGGGCTCTAGGCACGCGGGCTTCAGTAGTTGTGGCACGCAGGCTCAGTAGTTCTGGCTTGCGGGCTCTAGAGCACAGGCTCAGTAGTTGTGGTGCACAGGCTTAGCTGCTCCGTGGCATGTGGGATATTCCCGGATCAGGGCTCGAACCCGTGTCTCCTGCATTGGCAGGCAGATTCTTAACCACTGCACCACCAGGGAAGCCAATCACTTCTATTTTTAAATGTACATGATATATTACAAAAATTTATATGGTTCTTAGAAATTAAAAAAAATAAAATATGAAAATTAACTGTAGTAGACCATTTGGGGGAATAGGGTTCTCAAAATGAGGTTTAAAGAATACAATTCACTTGTTCTTACTTAAGTGAAAGTTATAAGCACAGAGTGCATTAGTTTTCTATGGCTGTGTAACAAATTACCCTAAAATTGAGTTGTTAAAGCAACAGACATTTATTGTTTCACAGTTTCTGAAGGACAGGAATCTGGGTGCCTCTGGTTCAAGTCTCTAACAATGCTATGATCAAGATGTTGGCTAGGGCTGTGTTTTGGACTGAAAGCTTGTCTTGGGGAGGATCTGCATGGAATATCTCTCACAAGTTTTTTTTTTTTTTTTTAGATGTTGGGGGTAGGAGTTTATTAATTAATTTATTTATTTTTGGCTGTGTTGGGTCTTCATTTCTGTGCGAGGGCTTTCTCTAGTTGTGGCACGCGGGGGCCACTCTTCATCGCCGTGCGCGGGCCTCTCACTGTCGCGGTCTCGCAGCCTCTCTTGTTGCGGAGCACAGGCTCCAGACGCGCAGGCTCAGTAATTGTGGCTCACGGGCCTAGTTGCTCCGCAGCATGTGGGACCCTCTCAGACCAGGGCTCGAACCCGTTTCCCCTGCATTGGCAGGCAGACTCTCAATCACTGCGCCACCAGGGAAGCCCTCTCGCAAGTCTTGTTGACAAGACTCAGTTCCTTGTGAGCTGTTGGATTGAGGGCCTCAGTTCCTTGCTGTCTGTAGGCTGGAGAGTCCCTTCAGTTCTTTGCTACTTGGACCTCTCCGCATTCACAGTGTGAAGAGGGAAAGTGAGCCACTTCCTGCCCCCCTATAATCTAATCTTGGAAATGAAATTCCGTATCCTGTTAGTTGGAAGCTAGTTGCTGACTCAAACCCACACGCAAGGAGAGGGGATTATATAAGGGCGTGAATTCCAGGAGGCAGGGATCTTGTAAGCCATTGGTTTTGGCTCTCCCACCACTATTTATGTAATTCTGGTGGCCTGATTTCTGAAATTATTTTCTTTTCTGGATTTGTTTAATACCATATTGGCAAGGTTGTTGTGAGAATTCGATGCAGTCATAGATGTATATATATAAGATGCTTGGCACATACTAGGTCCTCAAAAAAGACAGCGATTTTGAAAAAATACAAATCAAGTGGCCAGTGGGACCACATCTGAATTTTTTATTAGATACTTGATTTTTCAAAGTTGTAAATTTTGATGTTCTGAGAATCCATTTTAGTACCTGTCTTAACTTGTGAGGGTTCTGATAGAATCTGACTATAAGAATTTTGAAAATACTAATATTCTTAAATAATTTATTTTTGGTTCAAATGGGTGGTATGACATCAGATATATCTAGATTGATACAGGTATTTTGGAGATAATTCAGGGAATTTTGAAAAGATGTGTGAGCAGTCTGGGAGGAAAAAAATTCTCCAAGCTAAAATTACTTGCTTTAATTATGATTTATATATTTAAGATATTCTTCATTGAGATTTACTCATGTTTGATGTTGACTTGGTTTAATGATGTAAATTGATTTACTGTCCCTTCCCTCCCCACTTTTTTTTTTTATTTGGAAGAGGTTAAGGTTAAACATTTCTTGGATACAAAAGCTCCTGTGCTCTTGTAGTATGTTATTATTAACATCTGACAGATCACCTAAAAAGGTAATAGAACAGGAGAAAAAAGAAAAGAAACATAAGGTATTCAGGAAAGATGGTATCAGGTTTCTGGTATTGTTGAGTGTAACTAGGTATCATATGGTTGATGATAATCAAGATATTTTCAGGTGATTGAGCTTTGGTTTGGAATACTAATATTATGGCATTTTTATATTCTGGGTTATCTCTTATAAGCAAATAAGATGCCAAATGTGTTAGATGGTATATTTTGGGAAAATTGTGGCTGCTTAAAAAAGAAATCCAACTCCAGCCTCCCAAACAAGCAAACAAATAATTTAAACCATTTACTTTAATTTGGTTTGTTTGAAGTAATTTGAACTATAATTCTATGAGTGAAAATATATATTAAATTTTTAAACTTTTATATATGTGTTTTTATTGTTATTATAAAATATATACAATTTTATTATAACCTGAGGAAAGGAGAGATGTTTGTTATCTTAATAGTTGAAATCCTTCCTATTACCTTTTATTAGGAAGTATTCTTGGATCATCCCAGGACAGTATCATCCCTTCTACCACCTTCTACTCCCTTCCCCCTCTCAAAAAGAAATTATATTGGGCTGGCCAAAAAGTTCGTTTGGATTTTTTCCATAACATCTTACAACATCTTATGGAAAAACCCCAACGAACTTTTTGGCCAACCCCAATAGAATGATATGCAATTGCCTAATGGTTGAGGGAGGGGAGATAAATAACAAAATATTTTTGTTATTGTTGGATCTAAATTATTCTTACTGTCTTTTCCCTTTTCTCAGCACACCTCCAGTCTCTTTCATGAGTCACTGGTTATGGGAACACTTGTCAGTCTCTCTGTGCTTAGAAATTAAAGATGGTATCATATTGTGAGAACAAAGCGTGATTACCACTGACTTGTTCTGAGAGTGTATTCTTTAGCGTTTAGTAATTAATTTCACTTATTAATTTAATCTCTTAAAATTTTTAAATTTGATTTTACTCTGGAGGATCATAGGTTGTTTCACAGCATTAAACCTCAAGTTCCACTTTCAGGTCATAGATGTTTGTGCTTCATAGGAATGAGTTTATCAAAGCTGTCTTCAGTCAAATATAGTTTTCCTCAGGTAAATTGCTTGCTTAGGCTTACTTGTCTTTTAGGTTACCTGTTGCACTAAATTTAGACAATTTTAGACACCAAATACAAATTCACTAAAGTTAAATCATGGATAATAGTTGACATCATTTTGGGATTGAAGAGTGTTTTTAAAAGTTGCAATACAAAGGCCACTTTAAAAAGTTTTTATTACTGGCTATTACTATGTAGATTTAAGTGTGAAGTGATGTTTGAAATCTGAAAGCTTTTTTAAGGTTCAGCTCCTATGCTAGTCTATCTGCAGTATACTTATAAGTATGTACCAGAAATTCATTTAATAACCTTTCCTTTGTGGCTTATTTCTGACGGTTATAGATTTTATATTGTAAATGGCACCTTTATGATTTCTTTTATTAACAGAATTCTGCTTGGTCAGAGTCGTGATGGCATTGTGTTCAGCACTGATGACTATTTCCACCATCAAGATGGGTACAGGTATAATGTTAATCAACTTGGTGATGCCCATGACTGGAACCAGAACAGAGGTTTGTTTTGGGCCAAGTCTCCCGGGATAGAATATTTGACTAGGAGTCAGAATACCTGAATTTTTATTCTCAACTTTTTACTTTTACCAGCTGGATGACTTTGACAAGCCATTGAAAGAGCTTTGAGACCCAGTTTTTCATCTATTAGAAGCAGTGATAATTATACTTGCCCTACTTGATTGAGGTTGTGAAAATCAGAGAATGTGGTTAGAATATTTTTTTAACTGTAAATAGTGTATATAAACTGTTACAATAGAGGTATAGGATATTTTGATAGACTTTATTTTATACCTCATGAAAAAATTCAGAAAACTCTTGATACTTTTGTTACGTATTCCCAAAAGTTATTTCCTTGAGTAATGCTAATGTTTTCTAAGGCTTAATATTAATGCCCGTGAATATTAAGAGTTTTTTTCATTGATGTCACTCTACAAAAAGTTTACTTAATACATTTTTTAGAGGTATATGGGTCACTTTATTTTCATTTTGGAATAGTAGTTCTTAACCTTGGCTGCACATTTGAATCACTTGGGGACCTTTTAAAAAAAGTTATGCCTGAGTCTTAGCCTCAGAGATTCTGGTTTAGTTGATTTGGAGTGGATCTAAACATCGGTATTTTTTTGAAAGTTATCCATATATTCTAATGTTGCAGTCAGGATTGAAAACTATTGATCTAGAACTATGTAAGTACATGCTTATGCTATAATCTATAATTTCTTTTTTAAAAGAAATTAAAAATGCATTGATGACGAAACATTATTTAAACCTAGAATAGAGAGATTATATTGAAGCCCACACACCCATCACTCAGAATTAGTATCACTTATCAAGATATTGCTATATTTGCTTCAATCCTTTTGCTTTCACTCCGCCCTCCTTTTTTAATTTGCTGAAGTATTTTTTTAAAGCAAATTCTAGACATCATACTTCACACATTTCAAGTAAATCTTCTTACTTAATTGCAGTGCCATTATCACACCTAAAAAACAAAACAAAACCCAATTCCTTGACATCATGTAATATAGTCTGTAATCAGATTTCCCCTATTGTCTTAAATATTTCTTTACAGTTGTTTTAATCAGGATCTAAACAAGGTCTTTGTAGTACATTTGGCTTTATGATTCTTTTAATTAAGTTAATCTATAGCAGTTTTCCCTCTTTTTGCTCTCCTACCATTAACTTATTGCAGAAACTTGGTTGGTGGTTCTGTAGAGTGTCCCATAGCCTATGGTTGTCGGTTTGCTTCCTTGTGGTAATCATTTAACTTGTAGGATTTATTAGGTTCAACCTTTTTTTTTTTGTAAGTAAATGGTTGTCCCATTTTTAGTGATGGTAAGATCAGTAGCTTCAAAGGGACAGCCTAATCCCTGATTTATTCTACAATGAATTGTTTCCTTAATCAGTTATTTCATTAAAGTTTGCAAAATGGTGATTTTCTAGGACTTTCATTCTTTCTGTGTTTAGTAGCTAGAATTCTTCTGTAATGAAGAACTTCCTCTTGCCTAGAACTAGCAACTAAGGTTACCCTGAAGTACAGTATATACAGGAAAAACAGAATAAATGCTTTTCTTTTTTAATTGTCAATTTTCAGAGTAAGGAATTTCATTGAGGATGCTTTTGAGTAAAAAGTTTAAATGTCAGATAAGTTTGATTATAAGATTATTTCCTACTATTGGTTCTAGGATTTCTCCAAATAGAGAGTAGCATAAATTTAAAGAGAGTAGCATAATATTTTAAAATATTACTTCTTTTTGAATTTTTAAAATGCTGCAGCGTTACTACCCAAATCCAATAATGATGATGTTACAGTTCCAAAGAGTGCTTGGAGTTATTGGCCCAGAGTTAAGGGGAGTAGAAGTAGGTGATTAAGTGGAATGAGCCAGTATACCTTTGGTGAACTGGGAAGTTTGTTTCTGTGAAACATTTTTTTCTTTTTGCAATACTAGTTTAGAATATTTCATTAAAATGTTCGTGCCATGTGAATTCTACTTGCTGAACATATTGGTGTGTAGATAAACTACTGGTTTTATTAGTATAATAAATAGGGGCTTTTTCAAGGTAATTTTTAACCTTTTTCAAAGCAATAATAACTAGCAGTCATTAGACATTTTGAAAATTATGAGCATTACATTTAATTTAGGGCAAAATTTCTCCTTTCTACAAATATTTATTGAATACTTTTAAGTGCCAGGCATTATTCAGGGAATATGTATCTGCCTCATGTTTATTAGAAGGATCTAAATTGATCTTTAACTGCTTATAAGTTAAAAATATCTCCAAGGTGTCATTTTTCTCTTTCTTAGAGTATGGTGTTTAATTTGTTTAAGAAAATGACTCTCTTTATTTGAGTAGTCAAACATTGTTTACTTAGGCGCTCTATTCTCCTGGAGTGCACTGGAATGTGGTATTGGGTGTTGATTATTCATGGAAAGAGAATAATCTCCCCATTCCTGCAAATCAGAGATTTATTTGGTGAATAAGCTCCTCTTGTAGATAAGCTCCTCTTGTAGAACATAACTCCTTGGAGGTGTAAGCCTGTCAGAGATTAGGAAAATTAATACTTTTTTTAAAAATGAAAGTTTTGATCATTGTTTGGGGATGGAGCAGTGGGAGTTGATAGCATCTTGGTATCCTATTTATGACTTAGATTCTAAATGTAGTATTTAGAGACATCTTCTCCGAAATAGATATTCCACCATAGTCATTACTTCTTAACTAACGTTTAGAATTTTGTCTGCCCTTCGACATCTGTGTAAGTGTTTTCATTGTGTAGAACTTAGTGGTTTGAATTCTAAATCCCAGCAAAACTTACATATCATTGCATTTTGCCTCAGCCTTTTAAATTTTATAGTGGGTTCTTAATTATCTTGCCTGTTTACACTTAAGAGGTACACACATTCCTGTCATTATGAGTGTCTCACTGTGGCACTAATTCTCACCTTATGAGGGAAGAGATGGCATAGGGAGAGGGAGATATGGTTTGGAACAGTTCCATTGTAGCTCAACTCCTAATTTCAGAATCATAGTCCTAAGAAATATCCAGTCAGTTGAACTGTGGTATTTAGGTACTTGGTATATAAGTAATGACAAATCCATAGCACTTTTTTTTTTTAAACTTAAATCTGTCTTACTTCAAAAGCATTATTTGTAATTATAGAACATTGGAAAATAAAGATAAGCATAAAATGCATATATTCCCAACACCTACAGAAGACAACTTTTGGTGTCTTAGTAACTCTTCCCACATCTTTATATTTTGACCAAAATAAGATCAGACTTACATGTTATCTTATAAATTGCCATTTTCTTTTAACAGTCTCCATCTTCCCATGTCAATAAATGTTTTCCTCTTTTCATACTCAGACCATATTCAAATGTAACTTGTTCCTACATTTTCTGTAAATGAAAGCTCTAGACTGAAGTCTTTATTAGCTGTTAAGTTCAACAAAATATTTACCCTAAAATGTCCTTTACAGCTAGTTTGTCAAAACCAGCATCTGGTCTGGAGAATATACATTGCATGTGTTTATGTCTCTTAATTCCATTTAATATAGCAGAGTGCTTTTATTTTCATGGCTCTAACTCAAAAGATTACACGGTTTTGGTTTTAAGTACAGGGATGTAGGAAATATCTTAATGTTTAAATTTTATTTTGTGTATTTTTATCTAATAGTTCTGTTTTTTGCTTTTGTTTTTTAAATTTATTTTTTATTTCAGCAAAACAAGCTATCAATCAGGGGAGATCTCCAGTTATAATAGACAACACTAATACACAAGCTTGGGAAATGAAACCATATGTGGAAATGGTAAATATGAGATATGAGAGAGTTTTTATATTATCAATTTTTTCATATTCTGAAATTTTGGTTACATTGATCTTTATTACTAAAACAGTTGTCCTTGTTCTCTGAAGAGGTGTGTTCATTTGCTTAGTTTTTTTAAAAATTGGGAATGGTGCTTATTAAGCAATATGTTTATCTTGTTAGTTTTGCCTGGACTTGAGGATAGTAATTGGAATTTGTCCATTAAGTGGTCTTAAAATATTTATAAACTGTATTATTTTAAAAGTAAAACTTTTCTTGGTTGAGCAAATTTAGAAGTATTGTCTAAGTGAAATTTATATCTGTCTGCCATCTTTTTACTTTAAGACATATTCCCTGGGTTTTTGTTTTCTTTTCTTTTGTGTAGGCCATAGGAAAAGGATACAGAGTAGAGTTTCATGAACCTGAAACTTGGTGGAAATTTGATCCTGAAGAATTAGAAAAGTAAGGCACTCAAAAAATTTGTAATCCCTTATCTTTTTTTTCTTTTTTTTCTCCTTTACATGGTCAATTTCTTTACTAGCTTTTGCTTGTTATATCTTTGGTACCTGTGAATAGGGACTACTACTACTCACTTTCTGTTAAGAGGAACATTGACTTAAATGCAAGGTGTTTGAGGATCTTTGCACTGTTAAATTTCATTAAATATTTCTTGTTAAGTGTGTTTGTTATTTTTCTTACGTGAATTTCCGCATTGTTTCCCAATTTGTTGAATGCTAATGGAGATCCGGAAAACTGAGAGAAAAGTTAGGACTTTTCCCTCTGCTTTTTAGCTAGGCCACTTCTCTGCATTGCCTTTCCAACTTCATCTCCTTCCCATTTTAGATCCCATCACCCTTTCACCTGGTGCTTTTATCTCTCCCCTTTTCCCATCTTTACTGCTACTGATCCATTATCCCATACCCAAGATTCTGGGAATCAATGTGTTTTGGAATTCAGATTTTTTTTTTTTTTAAATTTTAGAAAGGAAGTATATAGTGCATATACCTAATTGTAACACTCCTAGCAGAGTTTGGGGCAGTATGGTATATAATCAGACATCTTAATATTTCTGCAGCAGATCACGAATGGTCAGTCTAAGTAGAAAGGAAAGATTCTACATTGTTTAATGTTAATTCTGAGTAGATCATGCTGCCAAATGAGTACAGGTGTGGTTAGACTTTGCTGCTACATGAGTCAACAGAAAACTGAATTTTCAGAGCATTTTAGATTTCAGGATTTGTGGTGAGAGATGGTGGACTTGTATTACATTCAACCCTGCTCTTCCATTTGTCTTTACCTTTATCCCTTTCCCCTAGTTTTCCTGACTATGACTCGTTTTTCTTTCTTCATTTTCACTCGGACACAACCCCCTTTTGGAAACAACTTTAAGATGTAATTCACATACCTTACAATTTACCCATTAAAAGTGTACAATTCAGTGGTTTTCAGTGTATTCACAGAGTTGTATGACCATCACCTCTCTTTGTAAAACCATTTTTTCTTCCCACCTCAGTTTGCCCTCTTCTAGCTTAAAACTGTTATTCTGTGTATGGTGTTCAACTAATTTAATTCTTCCCCCTTGCCTTTCATTCCTTTTGTACCTTTGAATTTTTATTCCTTTGGTTACCTTTCTTTCCCTTTCTGACTTGCATGCCAAATCAAATATATGAAGAGTTAAACTAATAAATATTATTAATATCTGGTATTGTTTGCCTGCCTCTGTGTATATTGCACCTCAGGTAGAAGAGAGTTTAAAAACTAAAGATATTTGGGTTATGCTGAATAAATGAATTATTGAAATTGTTATACAGTTAGGCTTTATTTACATTTGAGACTGTTGAAATGTATTACAATTCTTAATATAAATTAACTTTACAAAATAAAGTAAGTTTAACTGATATCTAGTATAGTTTGACAGATTTTTTTGGTAAAGAATTGGTTGAATCATCAATTTTGACTTCTTGTGGGTTTCTATAGCTTGGCCAATTTCAACCTTGACCTCAGATCTCTCTTTTTCTCTCTCTTTTTTATTTTTCAATCTTCTATTTTTTCTCTCTCTTGCTTTCTCTTCTCATCTTTAACCTAAACATCAGTAGTTTTGAAATCTAAACATTTCTTTTATGTCTTTTTTCTGGAAAAATGAGTTAGTTTTAGTAAATCTAGAACTATAACATTAAATATAAAATATGTTCTGTGTGTTTTGCCATGTCCAAGTCAAGTTACGGAAAACTACAAGTATAGAATACATTGTAAAAATTTCTTTGAGGGTCAAGAATAATTTTTAAACCACTTTTTGTTATCATAATTAAACTCACAGAAAAGTACATAAAATATAAATATGTAGCTTAACAAATTTCTTATAAAACAGATATTCATTTAACCATTACCCGTGTCATGAGAGCATTACCCACTTTAGAAGTTTTATGAGTTCCTTTTCCCAGTAACAATTTCGTAATTCCCTGGTAATTACTTACTTGCTTTTCCTTAAAGCTTTTTTTTTTTTTAAATATCCTTTGCTTTAGCATCATGGTTTAATTTTTTCTCAAACTTTATATAAATAGAATTACAGTATATATTCATTATATCTAGTTTCTTTCACTCAACATTACGTTTGTGAGATATGTACAAATTGTATCTGTAATAATATAGTTTGGTATCAATAATAATTTTTTTTTAATAACGCAAGTGTGCTAAAATAACTTTTAAAAGTGATATATATTTTATATTTATTTTTGTCAGTCCTGGAAGCCCACTCAATTCTTCTATAATTTTCAAAACAGTATCTCATAATTTTTTACTCTTGTTTAAAAAGAGGGGAAGATTAACTCAGTGGTTCTGTGAATCAGTAGTTAGTTCTGTGTGAAGAAGGTGTAATTAGTTAACATTTTGCTGTGATTTATGGTATCTTTAAGCTTTTTTAAGATATTGTTTAAACCTGAGAGAGCCTTTTTTTTTAATGTGAGGTGTATCTTCTGGTATTTATTTGCAAAATGTAATTTGAAATCTGTACTCTATTACTCTAAAACAGTTTAATCTCTAAGCCTGTACGTTCTAAAAGAAAAAAGAATTAAAATCCTTTTCTTTTTTGGTAGGAGGAATAAACATGGTGTTTCTCGAAAGAAGATTGCTCAGATGTTGGATCGTTATGAATATCAAATGTCCATCTCTATTGTAATGAATTCAGTGGAACCGCCACACAAAAGCACACAAAGACCTCCTTCACAGGGGAGACAGAGGTGGGGAGGCTCTCTAGGCTCACATAATGAAGTCTGTGTTACAAATAATCATTAAGTTGGTTATTTTCAGCTAACGCATTTGTTGCGTGCCCTTGAAAAAAAAATTAGAGAGCCTGTCTTGAAGTTTAAGTAGTTTCAAATTTAAAAAAAGACTACTTTGCCTCACAAAAGATGTTCCCAGCAAGTTGTTTAAATTCTAAAGTGTAAATAAAAATTATATAAAATTGTATTTTAAATGTTTTTATAATCTTTTGTTGTAATACCTTTGTTTATTATGAAGATACCTGAGTAGAGTGGGTAGGAACCAGAATGTTTTTCTATAATTGAATTTTAAACTAATTTTATCTTTTGTAGATAATGTCAGACAGTTTTATAGTTCATACCGAAATTCAACTTTTCATAAAACTTTAGTATTTTTCCTTGACTATCTTAAATATATAAGAAATACTAGTTATAGGCACCTTAGTTGATTCCTCTATTCATTATACAGGTAAAATTATGTTTCTGCAAATTCATCTGTGTGAAAAAGTATTTCTAAGCTATAACTAGCATATCCCTTCTTTAAAACAAAATTCTCTATCAAATACCACACAGTAAGTGTATCAGTCACCTGGGGTGTTTTCTCCGTAATATACGTTTTCATCACCCTTCTTCTTAAGCCATCTCCTATCTCCCCAAACCCCTGATTCTGGAATGCATAAACAGGGCAATCACTATATAGTTTGCAAAAGCTCTTCAGGCTGTTTTGATAGTATATCACTTTTCTCTATTTAAATTAACACAGTGTAATTCTAATATAAAAAATATTCTAGACAGTTCCTTAGCATTAGTTGTAGGAAGATGTGTCCCATAGGATATTTTACTTCTCCAGGTTTTAGTTTTTCTGTAGAGACAACTGTGTATCTCACTGGATAGTTTTTGTTGGATTGTGTTCTATCACTTAAAATTTTTAAATTGAGATGGGATTCATTTCAGAGATCTTGCAGTTCATCCTAACTTTGCTTTGATTTATCCATTTTTAGGAAAAAATGGAGCTAATTACAACTACTTTTAAAAATTTTTATGTTTTACATGATAATAGTTTGTCCTTTAAGTTTTCTTTCTCCTAAACCAGCCCATTCCTAATCCCATAATCTTTCTTTTTTTTTCTTTAATTTTTATTTTATGTCAGAGTATAGTTGATTAACAATGATGTGTTAGTTACAGGTGTAGAGCAAAGTGGTGAATCCCATAATCTTTCTTCCAATGTTGTTTTAAAACCTTTGGTGTTTTTTCAGCTGTAAATGTTCTCTCACATCTTTATATTACTTTTTAACTAATATTAAATTATTAAGTGATATTAAGTTGTAAGACTCAAAGCTAAATATTAGTACACAGCAAGGTCTTTATTGCATTACCTTTAGTGAGATAAGAATATGATTTCTATTTATTTGTACTAACAGTGCTGTTTACATTTAAATGGGTATTACCATGCTTTATTTTGTGTAACACATATGTATGTTTGTATATATTTGTTCATCCTAACTAAATATGATGTAGTAGGAATATGCTAACTCATGTTTGTGTGTCAATGTATATATATTTATTTATATCAATACATACACACATTTCCATTATTCACTATTTTCATATATTTTTTTGTTTCAGAGTAGTACTTCTTAGTATTTGGGCTTGCTTTTCCCAGCATTTTATTATGTAAATTGACATTTTGAAATAGTAAAGGATTTAATTTTGTGACAGGTAGGTATATACTGTGTGTCCCTTTCCCTTTGTCCTTATAAAACTTTACTCAGAAATAATAGTACTGTAAATCTGTAGTATTTGAACAGTAGCCAGTTTATTTCGAGGATGTAGAGAATTGCCTTCGGAAGATACAGATTATGAGGAAACATGTTCATGATAGTAAGTCTAAAATAAATTTCCAGATTTTATTACAGATTCAACTTATCCCCTAGTACTTCTGAATAGTAAATAATCATGCAGAGATTGTTAATCATTGCTGATTATTTTTAAAAATTATAAATGTTTATTGAGGCAGGGAAATTAACATTCTGGAAGACTTTTTTTTTTTCTTTTTTTGCCGCACTGTGTGGCATGTGGGATCTCAGTTCCCTGATCAGGGATTGAACCCGTGCCCCCTGCCTTGGAAGCATGGAGTCTTAACCAGTGGATCACCAGGGAAGTCCCTAATGTTTTTTTGAAGACAAAATAAATTAAAAGTTCCCCCAAGTATTGTGGCTAATTTTATTGTATTTTTTGAACAATAACAGAATAGAGGAATGAATATGCAATAAAAGATACCAGAATCACTATTATAAGTCATTGCTTGATGTTAAAAATCTGAAAAAATATGAAATTTACCAAGTCAGGATTTTTCATCAAAATTTTTTCTTCTATTCAGATATATTCTTTTTTTAAATTTAGGTATATTCTTAATGGAATAGTTCCCCCAGCTGCTACCTGCCATTCTGAGTTGGTCTCCATCACAAAGAATAAAATGGGCATTACTCATCATATTCAACTAAGGTGAACATTTTAGTTAAACAGAATATATTGATAGCTTCTAGTTTGGTTCAGAAAGATTAACTTGTTTTTTCATAGGCTTTCATAACTTGTTTTTTCATAGCCTTGTTTTTTCATAGGAGAAGTGAAAAATCACTTCTTTTTATAAGTAAATTTATAGTTTTCTATATGTCATAATACTGCTAATAAAAATATTTGTGTGGTAATTAAGTTGAACTTTTGATACTGCTTTTTACATTGATAATCTTTCAGTATTCACCTTTCTGAAAAAAAATGTTAGCTTTTTAATATTTTAATGCCCGTTTTAAAGTAAAATTGTTTACAAAAGATTGGGTTGTATTTTGTTGGTGGTATGATAGGGTGGATTTAACTATTTGAAGTTTGCTTATCTCTTGCCTAATTAATATAGGTTATGAAATTTTCCAGTTTTATATATTGGTAAGTTTTGAAAGAGTTCATGATTTCAAAGGATATAAAATATTTATTTTGACCATAATTGAGTTTTTGTTATTGTAGAAATGTCTGGTTTTCTGAGCCTGGTTTTCTAAGTATTTATAAAGAAAATTGGTGGTGTTCTCTGAAGAAATGCATTTGTTCATGTATTATGTTAGTATTGGGTTGGCCAAAAAGTTCGTTTAGGTTTTTCTGGGATAGCTTACAGAAAATCCTGAACGAACTTTTTGGCCAACCCAGTACCTTGACCAGATAGGTTTACTAGCCTTTACTGAAGTTTTACATAGTATCGTAACATGAATGCAATAACTGAGAATTCAGTTATTAGGGCTGGAGTGTTTTTGTGTGTGTTTGTCT
Organism: Lagenorhynchus albirostris; assembly: GCF_949774975.1. Classification (NCBI taxonomy): domain Eukaryota; kingdom Metazoa; phylum Chordata; class Mammalia; order Artiodactyla; family Delphinidae; genus Lagenorhynchus; species Lagenorhynchus albirostris. Next base: position 8,908,668 of record NC_083112.1, on the reverse strand, counting down.
GCAACCCATATAAATAGAGTAATGCCTCTTAGTCTGGAATCATAACAAAGTATTACTTAGTTTTGTTACAATGAGCATTCAGAATAAACATTTGGTGGCAGCAGAACAGCAGATCCAGTTAGCTGTTTATAGAGTTAAATTTTGTAGATTACAATTTATAAATAATTTTTTCTCATTACAATTGTTTGCTGTAATTTTTGTGAAAGGAGAGGGATTAATGGGTATATTCTTTGGTGATGGTTGTCTTTCTTTACAATTTAAATAAGATTGGCATACCAATTTTTATTTTAGTTTTTGAATTAAGGTATTATTAAAACAATTGGTTTCCCTGTATGTATGCCAGATTTTCTCCTTAAAATATCCTTAGGATTGCAGGAAGTAGTATTAAGTTCATTGAAATAGATTCTGAAAGAGGAGTAATTTGGTGATTGTCTTGTGTGTCTTTTTTATTCCTTTTTTTTTTACTTTGCTAAGCAGCATTTAAATAATTCAGTTGATTCAAATTGCCAAGGTCTCAAGTCTAAAAAAATATTCAATTTTTCATGGTTTGTAAATTTCAGAGCAAACCTCGAAAAGTTTATAATTATGATTTTTGCAGCTAAAATCAGAAAACTTGTAATAGAATGGTTATACTTTACATTCAATATCTTTATGTAGACTGCACTGAATGGCATAATTTTTGTCATAGAATATACATGTTTGTAAACTCAATTTTGAATGTATCTCCTATGGAAATTCTTAATACATTGTTGCTGTCAAATTATGCACAGGAACAAGGGGAAAGAGTAGCAAAAAAAACTCTGAAAAGAGAGCCTCAAGAGTAAATAGTTATTTTTGAAGCTAGGACTGTGTTTGGAGAGTTTTGACTTTTTGGTATCTTTAATAGAAGTTTATTTTAGTCATTTAAATTAGAAATAATCTTTTTCTTTCCTTTCCTCCTAACAAATTTTGTTAAGCCATACTGTGACCCCTAATCTTAGAACTAGACAAAGTCACATTAACAAGCAGGTGAATGACTGAAGACGTCATCGGGGAGTGTTGTCTAGTTGTTAATATTCCCATATTGTTTTTTAAATTGAACTGTTTGTAAATTAATGGGAAGATTGAGAGATTTTGAGATGACCTATTACGCTTTTTGCCTCTCAACTTTATTGGTAACTAAGGGGAAAAAAGTAAGAATAATCTGTTCATTCATAGTTAAAATTGTGTTCAAGTTCAGTACAGTCCATTAAAATACACTTTATTTGGATTTTTTTTTTTTTTGCAGTTTCAACTGTATTCTCAGATAGGACATGTAAAATTAAAGTTGTACCCTACAACTAGTAATTACAATAATCGCACAGCTTTGTTAGTGTCTCTTCAGTTGTAATTCTGGACTCTTCAGTTTTTTTAGTATATCAAAATGAAAGAAAATTTGATTTGGGGGAGGTTTGTGGGTTCTTTCTCTTCTTTTATTCTTCTTTCTTTTTTATTCTTTCTTAATAGTATTAGAAATCATGTTGCTTTCTTGTTTCTATCAGTCTTTTCCTGTACATGTTTTCTTTTTCTTATGTGCATTTTCTGTTCAGCTATCCTCATGTTAACTTCATAACATTTTTAATGAAGATGATGGGATGGTAAGTTACTGTCAAAAATGGTGATAACTTATTTCCCTCCTGTGTTCCACTGAACTCATGTTTCCTTATGAACCTTATTTAATCATGTTAAACTTATAGGTCACAGCTTTGCAGTTTCCTGACCCTGTGGTATAGGTAGAATTTTGATATGAAAATACTTGGAAAGATTTATATAGATTTTTAGTCTATCAGTGTTACTCATTGGTTAGGAATCCCATAAACATGGCGTAGTACTTGGATGTATGTATTTGAGAAAAAATTCTTTTACAATACTCAAGCCTCATGCTGATAGACTAGTTGATAAATAGTAGTTGGAAATTCACTGTTACGGAATCCACTGTTATGTCATGATTCTCTAATCTGCCATTCTTAAAGAACTGAATGCTTTTGAAGGAAAGCTGATGGCTAATTTGAGTTCAGCTTTTATAAGTGATTCTTCATTTCTCCAGTGCTGCTACAATGAGGAATAGGAATTTAACAGCAACAAGCCTTAATTTAATAATACTTATTTAAGTAGCTGCCATTTAGTTAATGCCTGTCGATGCCAGGCCCTATTCTAAATGTGATTTATTACAGTTTCTAATTTTTTTATAACGACTGTACAGTCTCAACTTTTTTATAAAGAGGAAACAAAAACTAACACAGTTTAAGCAATTTATCCTATGAACATAATATCTCTAGGGAGCAGTGTTAACTGGGATTCAAATATAGTTCAGACATATTCCTCACCATATCCCATTTTATCTTTTAAACCACATTTTATCTTTGGTTAAGTTATTATTAATTTAGGGTGGTGTTTTTTTCAAGGTAGGAAAGAAATTCCAGTGGAGAGTTGAGTGCATCTTTATGGTACCTTTGAATTTATAGGGTTAGAGGTATGTTGACTTACTAGTGAAGCTGAGTGAAGAAATCTGTAAGTGGCTATTTATTTAGAATGTTTAATTGAAGTCAAGATTGAAAGCTAGGATGTCATTTACCGTATAAACGTTTTCTATAAAATATACATTGATAATTGATAATCATATTTCAGCAACATCTTTTCAATTGAAGTTTTACATATGCTGTTGTGCTTTAATGTTTACCTTTTAATATCTCCTGATTTTAATTAGCACTTGAAATGTGTAGTATTCAGTGAATGGATAGTTAAATTATATAAGCTGTTTGTTTTGATGATTAATTTTGAGGCAGTATTTCCTAAACAGATCAACACTATTTGTAAGTGGTCTTAGTGTATTTTTCTTTTAATGTCCACTTATTACTTAAGTGTGCTAGCAGTAGCTGTTATGGAAATTACATCAGTTTTCTGATTTTCTGAAGAATTAAGGATTTTTTCCTTTTGTAATAATTAGCATCCTTTCTCTTTTATGTTGTTTAAATTAATTTTCTAAAATTAAAGAACAGTAAAGGAGCCAGTTACTTAAGTTTGCTGTATAAATAAAATATTGAATTAATTCGATTCTGCAAGGAAAACCTTTAAGTACAGAATGAAGAATTCTTACTGTTGACTATTTGCCTTATTTTGTTTTAGTTAACTTAAAAAATAGAAGGGCTGGATCTTGTTTGGTTTTTCTTACTTAATTCCTTGAGAAATTAAAATTCCTAGTTTGTGGCTTTTTTCATTATTGTTTCTAAATGTGAAATCAGAGGTGGAATTTTTGTTAGAATGGGGAAGAAATAACATTGATTTCATAAGTAGATTAAGATAGATTTTGGTTCACAAAACTGGAAAGCAGTACCTCATGGGATTGAGATTATTGGAATAGTGTATGATGTAACACTGGCAAAGATGTGGTTAAATATTTCATTTTGAATATAAGTAAATTGAAGTATTTACAGGAAATGTGTTAGGAGGCCTGGGCTAGACATTTTGAATTAATTTAAAAGTAGTGAGAAAAAATTTTTTTTTTAATTCTGGGGAATGATAGGAAAGAAATTGTTAAAGCTAGAAGACTAGTGGTCTCAAAAGTGATATTTCTCCCTCCCCATCTTCCCTTTGCTGTGTAAAGACTAGTAGAGCCCAGGTATTACATTAAGAAAGATTATCTTGTACCCTTAAGGGCCATGAAAGCATGGTCTTCCTTGTCTTGTGTTTGGAACTTTGTCCTTTAATGAGTCCATAAATATTTGTTGAATATTAGTCCTAGTCTTCTCCTGAGAATAGTCAACAACCTCTTGAAATTAAGGACCCATTCATCTAAATAGAGCAACTTTATAGGGCAGTTTGTAATTTAGGAAACATGGAAATATAGAGTGTGAATTAGTTGTGTTTGCTACTTGCTAGGAGAGAGAGTGTCCAGGCAGAGAGGAAGGCTTATCCATTTAACTTGTTGTAGCTAACACCATCAGAGACTTGTTTGAGGTTTTTGAACCTCACTAGTAGTCCTTAGAATTGTTGTTTATCATCAAAAAATTAAATACTAGAATACAGGTAAGTAGAGCAACCTTGAGACTTTTGATTTTCTGTTTCTCTTAGAGTCATTTAGAGCTTATTTTCTTATTTTTTGCTTTAACACTTCTATTCTTACTCTTAACTTTCCCCATGAGATTTCATCATTTCTCACTTGGACTTAGTAGTCTCCCCACTTTTATCTTTGCCACCCTATAATTTTATCCACAGAATAACTAGAGAAAACTATAATTAAAAAAAATTTTTTTTACCATAAATTAAATCCCTCCCAGGGACTTCCCTGGTGGTGCAGTGGTTAAGAATCCGCCTGCCAATGCAGGAGTCACGGGTTCGAGCCCTGGTCCGGGAAGATCCCACATGCTGCGGAGCAGCTAAGCCCGTGCGCCACAACTACTGAGCCTGCGCTTTAGAGCCCACGAGCCACAACTGCTGAGCCTACGTGCCACAACTACTGAAGCCCGTGCGCCTAGAGCCCATGCTCTGCAACAAGAGAAGCCACTGCAAAGAGAAGCCCATGCACTGCAACTAAGAGCAGACCCCGCTCGCCGCAACTAGAGAAAGCCCGCGCACAGCAACAAAGACCCAACGCAGCCAAAAAATAAATAAATTTATTTAAAAAAAATTACATCCCTCCCTGCTTAATTAAACTATACATGATCTGGCCCTTGGCTTCTTCCCTGACCCTGTCTTGTACCCCTCTCCTCTTCATTTACTACATTTCATCTATACTGGTCTTTTTGTCTGTTCTTCAGATATGCTAAGCTTATTCTTGCTTTAAGTGCTAGCTGTTTTTTTTGCTCTGTAATTTTTCTTTTCTTCCTATGCCTAGCATAGTTCTCAACATTCAGGTTTCACCTCACATGTCACCTCCATAGAGAACCTTCCCTGACTATTCCAATCTAAAATAAAGCAACCCCACCCCTGTCACTCTGTTACATTGTCCTGTTTTGTTTTCATCATAGTAGCTATTAGTAGTTGAAGTTATCTTTTTTAATACTGATTTGTTGGGAGTCTTTTGAAGTAGAATATAAGTTCCATGAGAACTTGTTTATTTTGTTCTTAGCTCTATCCACAGAACCTAAAGCAGTGCCTGTAATACTGTAGGAGCTAAAAAATATGGACTGAATGATTTTATACCCATTGCTTCTATTAATAGTATTACTCCCCAAATGTGTTTTCTTCTTAAACCTGTCCTCTGCTCTCCAGCTTATATACTTAACTGCCTACCTGACTTTTCTACTTTTAAGCCTGAAAATTTGAACCTGTGATCTTCTCACTTGTCTATGGAACTCCAGGATTTTTTTTGCATAGCAAATGGATCTACCATCTATCTATTTTTGCACACCAGATACTTGAGAGTCTTCTTTGATCCCTCCTTTCCCCCTTCATATTGTCCATCAACTGGGGTCTTTGAATTTTGCCACTTAATTACCTCTTGAATCTCTCCATTTTTGACTGCCATCTTTCTAGTTTGAATTATCATCTCTTCCTGAGACTGGGGTCCCCACATCAGTACTTGCTCTGTTCTAGCCCTTTTTCTCCACAATCTAACAAGACTGAAGTATAATGTACATATTAAAGAGTGCTTAAATTATAAGTGTATATAGCTCAACAAATATTCATGAAGTGAACATATCCATGTAACCAGAATCCTGCTCAAGAAGTAGAACATTACCAGCAAATTAGAAACCCTCAGTGCCCCCTCCTTTCCAAAGTGATCTTTGTAAAAGGAAAATATGATCATGCATAAAACCTTTCAGGTGCTTCCCATTGCTGTTAGAATAAAGACCAAAAACCATAATGTGGTTGATGTGGCCCCTGCTTTCCTATCCAACCTCATGTTTTATTACTCTTCCTACTTTCTGTTTTCCAGCCTTACTGGCCACCTCTCAGTTCCTTGAATGTGCTGTTTGTTCCTTCTTCCTGGAAAGTTCTGTGTGCACACACCCCTTCCATACTCATCCTTCAGATTTGAGCTCTTCAAGGAAACCCAAATTTTTGGACATAGCAGGCTTGGTGAGGTCCAAAATATATATTATATGCTCTCATGTACTTTTTCTTTATTAATTTGTATGAGTGTATGATTATTTCCCCTCCCTTCATTTTTAAGCACCATGTGTCAGAGGTTGTTACCATTGTATGGTCATCAGCACAATGAAAAAGCAGTATTCAGTATTCATACAACAAGTGAATATGGGTAGTCTCAGCTTATTCTGGGCTGAATTGTGTTCCCTCAAAATTTCATCTGTTGAAATCCTAACCCCCAGTATTTATGATGTGACTATTGTTAGGATATAGGACCTTTAAAGAGGTAATTAAGGTAAAATGAGGTCATGTGATTGAACCCTAACCCAATATGATGGTGTCCTTACAAGAAGAGGTGATTAGGACACACACAAAAAGGGAAGACCTTGTGACAACACTGGATGAAGACAGCCATCTACAAGCCAGAGAGAGAGGCTTTTGAAGAAACCTACCCTGCTGACATCTTGATCTTGGACTTCTAACCTCCAGAATTGTGAGAAAGTTAATTTCTGTTGTTTAAGCCACCCAGAATGTGATACTTTGTAGCTTTGGCAAACACAGATTTTGGTACTGGGAAGTGGGATGCTACTCTAACAAATACCTAAAAATGAAAAAGTGGCTTTAGAACTGGGTATGGTAGAGGCTGGAAGAGATTTGAGCTTCATGTTAGAAAAAAGCCAAGGTTGCCTTCAGCGATTGTAGGTAGAAATATGGACGTTAAAGGTGATTCTGGTGAGGGTTCTGGGGCGGTCAATAAGGCTTCTGTCACTTTAGAGATAGACCTATATGATCATGAACAGAGTTTGGTAGAAATATGAAAAGGGTGCTTCTGGTAAGGTCTCAGATGGAAATGAGCATGTTATTGGAAACTGGAGGAAAGGCAGTCATGTTATAAAGTGGCAAAAAACTTGGCTAAATTGTGTTTCAGAGGTTTGTGGAAAATAGAACTGGTAAGTGATAAATTTGGATATTTAACTGAGATTTCTAGGCAAAGTGTTAAAGGCATGGCCTGGTTTCTCCTTGCTCTTATAGTAAAATGCAAGAGGACAGAGATAATTGAAGAAAGAATCGTTAAGCAAAATGGAACCAGAAACTTGAAGATTTGGCAGTTCTCAGCCTATGCATGTTGCAAAAAATTAGAAAGTATGTTCTGGAGACAACATCAAGGCAGTTGCTAGACAACCATTTGCTAAAGGGCGTATGGGCATGTGACTTATGGATTCATTAAACTAACTCAGCGAGACCAGAGATGGGGATATGGCAGCAGAAACACTGCCAGCTTGGACTGAAAGAGACAGGACAGGATGATGAAGGAAGGCTGTCAGACTTCTGAGATTCTACAAGACAAGTCACTAGAGCTATCTGTGGTGATCTTCTGTAAGCATATGTTGTCCTCCAAGAAAAGAATAGAATGACCCTGAAGGCAATTCAGAGGTTGGCAGGGTTGCCATTGCCATCATGGGATCAGAGCCCCAAGCCTGAGGGAGTGAGGCTACCACCTTGGTCAGCCTGGAAGGCAGGGCCTCTAGCCCAGTGGACCCAGAGAACACAGCATGGAGCCAAAGATTATTATTTATTATTAAAGATTATTCTTCAGCCTTAAAATATAATGGAATTTGCCTTATTGTAAACTTGCTTGGGACCCATCATCCCTTCTTTCTGATTTTTCCCTTTTGGAATGGGAATGCTATCCCACCATTATATTTTGAAAGCAGGTAAGTTGTCTAGAGTCACAGGTTCACAGCTGGAGAGGAATTTTGCCTCAGGATGAATCATATCTCAAGTTCACCCATACCTGGTTTAAATGGTATTTAGATAAGATTCTTGGACTTGATGCTAGAATGGGTTAAGACTTTGCAGGCTGTTGGAATGGGGTGAATGTATTTTGCATGTAAGAAGGACATTAATTGGGGGGCGCAGGAGAGTGGAGTGTTAATGGGCTGAATTATGTCTCCTCAAAATTTGTATGTTGAGGTCCTAACCCTCAGTACCTCAGAATGTAACTGTATTTGATGACACCTTTAACGAGGTAATTAAGATCATATGGATGGGCTCTAATCCAATATGACTGGTGTCCTTATAAGAAGAGAAGATTAGGACACAGACATACACAAAGGGAAGACCTATGAAGACACTGGCGGAAGAAGACCATCTACCAGCCAAGGAGAGATGCCTTAGAAGAAACCAACGCTGCAGACACCTTGACCTCAGACTTCTAGAATTGTGAGAAAATAAACTTGTTTAAGCCACCCCGTCTGTACTTTGTCACAGCCCTAGGAAACTAATACGCAGCTATTATACTAGCTAGTTGAGAGGGACTTGTGAACCATTTCCTTCTCTCTTCTGCAGTTCCTTTATGTGTAAAATGAGGGCATTTGACTGGATCAGTGGTTCTTAATTTTTACTTTAATTCAAAGCTTTCTGAAAATGGAATGTGTTTCATTAAGAAATGTATAGTGGGTCGCCTGACACTGTGAGTTGTTCACAGCGCAACCGAGTTCCATGTTTCAGACTATACCTTTGAGGTACCTCAGATTGTCATGAAGAGCAGAAACCACTTTTAGTAGAGCACAGAGTGTTATTTTATTTTTATTATTATTATTTTAGGGTTGCGCCAGGTCTTGGTTCCAGAAGGTGGGCTCCTTAGTTGTGGCACACGAACTCTTAGTTACGGCATGCATGTGGGATCTAGTTCCCTGACCAGGGATCAAACCCGGGCCCCCTGCATTGGAGTGCAGAGTCTTATCCACTGCGCCACCAGGGAAGTCCCTAGAGCACAGAATTTTAAATTCCAGAATTTGAAGACAAGTTGTAGTTCTTGCAACTTGGGCAAGTCACTTAATTTTCTGAAACTTTTCCCTGTAATTAAATGAGAATACCTTCTCAATCTATAACAGGGTTATTGGATGGATTAAGTGAGCTGAGTAGGTTAGAATTTCAGCTGAAGCAACTCATGTGCTGGCCTTGAAATTCTGTTATTTTGTCTGCCTTTTGATGATTTCACCTCTTTATACACTAGGGATGGGCAGAGAAGGAAACACCAACTGGTTGATTTTTATACTAGTTAGAAATGCTAGGAGAGATCTAGAAGGATAAAGCTTGATTTTTTGGTTATTAAATTTATCAAAGATACTCATATTCCTTATTAGCATAAGCAGTCAGGAATTAAGCTGTGTAAGACCTCAAAACAATTTGTGATAATGCATGTGCTTTTTTGTTATGAATACTGGCACTGTTTTTTCACCTGAGTGGTATGGGCTGTTGGTATGATCAGGTCAATTTGATATTCTCATTTTTACTGACAAATTTGGTATGATTAGTTTCACAGAGCAGACCACACGAACCCATTTCTTTAAAAGAAAAAACATTTTTTTTTGTTTTAACGTCAGGTGTAATAAAAGTAAGGAGCCTTTCCCCACCACTCTTGGTTTTCACAAAAACATTTTTCCTCTTGTTTTTCATCATGACTTCTATGTAATGTTCACGTGACAGTATGATATCAGCTTACCTGTAGTTATGTGACACTGTTAGTTAATTGCACCCTAGGCTTCTATGAAATGAGTCATTCAAGATGGGAACATCAGTTTAAGTGGATGTCAGCTTTCTATTTTTATAGTAGTTAGGGAAGTAACAGAGTTATCAACAAGATTCAGTAGAAAAAGGGGAAGAAGGCGTATGGTGGAGGGTCAGAGAAGTAGTTTGTAATATTTTAAAGTATAATTACTAGTGTCTCATCTGTTTATTATTTTATTTTAATAAATTTATTTTTATTTAATTTTGGCTGTATTGGGTCTTCGTTGCTGCGCGCAGGCTTTCTCTAGTTGCGGCGAGCAGGGGCTACTGTTCTTTGCGGTGCGCGGGCTCCTCATTGCGGTGGCTTCTCGTTGCAGAGCACAGGCTCTAGGTGCACGGGCTTCAGTAGTTGTGGCTCGCGGGCTCTAGAACGCAGGCTCAGTAGTTGTGGTGCACGGGCTTATTTGCTCTGGGACATGTGGGATCTTCCCGGACCAGGGCCCGAACCCATGTACCCTGCATTGACAGGCGGATTCATAACCACTGCGCCACCAGGGAAGCCCTGTTTATTATTTTAAGTGATAGTATTCTGAATTTTTAATAACATAACATTCTTCTTGAATCACTTCTTAGATTATTTTTTACTCTTACAGTGACGTAGAAGAAATTATTATATTTAAAAACAACTATAGAAGAATGAGGTTCTCTGGAGGCAGTATAGCTAGCAGTCAATGGAGAAAGGAAATAAGAAGAAAAAGCAGCTAATCAGGTTTTAATTGGTTAAATAGTTGGCTGTTGAGACTTTCTAAGTAAGGTGTTGATAAACTGCTGTGGTGTGGAAGTAATGTGGAAGGTTCAAGAAATGGTGTTTGGTCATATGAATTCTCCCCTTACAGGAGCTGCATTAGACCTGCTGAAGGCACAGAGCACATAGTAGGTCTCCAGGACAGAAATTCAGGTGAGCATCTTGCCCAGGGCGGTTAAAAAGAGCCATAGTAGGTCTTAACTAAAAGTCTCAGAAAACACCAGAGATTCTGCTGAGGACACAATATATTCAGTCCACAAATATAAAAGAAAAACATAGTAAACTGGGAGACAAAAAGAGTCAGGGGCCAGGATCTGAAATGGAACTGAGTAAATAAGGTTGGGTACATACAGGGATGTTACTAGGCCATTGCCATGAGTGGTATGGAAATACTAGAGGCTTGCTTTACTGGTTGTTACACTGTATCATTTCTTGGTGGGGGATGGACCGATTTTAAGGTACAATATTGTACTAAAAGCTTCCTGTTTGCCTTTCATACCTTGAACAAAAGTTTTATCTTGATTGTTCTTGAAAGGTGTAGAGGTGGAGGCAGGAGGTCGGGATTGGGAGGGGAGAGAGTAGGCTTGGGAAAATTCCCACAATTTACTATGGCTCTTTATCTTAGGTTGTCAGGACTTGGCCAAAGTATAAAGTAGAGGACTGGAGTTCTTGGAGGCCAAGAATAGTGTGAAATACCTGATGGGTATAAATTGGAATTGAGGCTTGATAGTATTGATGAAGAAGTCTTCTAGCATTTGGCAGTCATGAGAAAATGGAAAGCATGGAAAATAAATAGGGCTTTCTCTCTGAATTGTCTTGCCTAGTGTATATCAGAATGATTTATGTTCGTCCTAAGGACATCAGATGTATCTTGACTCTTGGGACAATCTACACAGATACATAATAGAAGTACTCAGTGCAGTGAGAAAATAGCAGGTGTAAGCTGTAGTTACTAGGAATGGAATGGTGTTTTCTGATTGGAGGAATGTGGTTGAGAAATGTGAACCAGTAGTGAGAAGGGGCAGTAAACTGTTTTCTGCATGAATGTGTAGCAGTGGCGTTACTTTTCCACAGTTCATTTACTAGATTGGTAGTCAGTAAGTGAAATGTGGAGGACGAGGTTCAGGGAAAAGTGGGATTTAGTAGGGGAGAAATAGTATGGGGAAAAGGCCTGTAGGCAGTAGTAACTGAATGGTCAAAGTCCCAGAGGAAGGAAACAGTAATGGATTTATTCATGCATGTATATATTCATTCAGCAGTGTTTCATGAGTGCTTACTATGTGCCAGGCATTGTTTTAGGTGATAGAGATAGATCAGTGTGTAAAACAAAAAACCTCTGCCCTCCTGGCATCAGGGTAGGGAAGCAGACTAAATCAATAAACAGGTATCTAGTCAGTCAGATGATAAGTGCTATGGACAAATTTAAGCAGCATAAATGGGGCAGGGAGGGTGGGGCTTAGTGGAATGGGTACCACTTTACTTGAAGTGATCAATAAAGGCCTAACTGATAAGGTTAACATTTGAGCAGAGACTTGAAGAAAGTGAGAGAGTGAATTAGCAAAGAGAAGTGAGGATGGAGCATTCCAGACCAAGGATCCTGTGCTTGGTGTGGTTAAGGAATAGTAGGATGTCCATTTGCCTGGAGCTAAGTGAGCAAAGGGCAGAGAGAAGAGAGAGTCAAAGAGAAAGAAGGAACCAGATAATATGGGCCTTGTAAATTATTGAAGGAATATAGACCTTTACTCTGCTTGAGATGGGAAGCTGTTGGAGAGTTTTGAGCAAGGGATGACATGATCTGACTTGGGTTTTAAGATGCACAGTCAGTTCTGACTGCTGTCTTGAGAATCACTTTAGAGGACAAGAATGGAAGCAGGGACTAATTAGATGACTCTTGGAATAATCCAAGTGAGAGGTGATTGTGACCTCAACCAGGGGATAAAGGTAGAGGTAGTGAGAATTGTTGAAGCTAGAGCTGGCAGGATTTGCTGAATAGATCAAATAATGAGTATGAGAGAGAAAGATGATGGAGTTACAGTTTACTAAGATATAATGTAGGAGGAGCACATTTAGAAGGGAAAACAGGTGTTTAGTTTTGGACATGTTAAGTTAAAGGTGCATTCTGGATATCTGAATGGAGATGTAGAATATGTAGTGTGTTCAGAGTTCATGGGAGAGGTCTGGGATGGAAATACAAATTTGGATGTGGGTGGGAAAGCAGGCTTTTCATTGTTGGAGGAGCATAAAATTTGGTGTATAGTGTAATGGGAGATAACTCCAGACACCAGCACTTTTCAATCTTGTCCACATTATGACACACACAGAAAACAGAATCTGTAGAATTTGCTGGAGTAAATGGACCAGGCTACTCTTCCCAAGGCTTCTGGTCCTGGGGCTCGGGAACTCCACCTGCCACAGGCTCCATTCAGTAGTCTTAATCTGTCACCTGTTCGAGGCGTTGCCAAGCACACTAGTTAGAAAGCTCTACTCTAGAGAAGGGCCCAGGAGACTCTGAAAACACAATGTTAATGAACTAAGACTTTATCTTGCAGAGAATGGGGATCCCCGAAGAGATTTTAGCAGAAGTATGACGTAGTTATATTTGTTTTAATAGGTGTTTTTCAAACTGTTTGTGGTGAAAGATGAGTTTTTAAAAATTTTCCAATGCGCTGCAGTCTGATACTTTAGTAACATATAATAAAAAAGTGAATTACTAGAAAAAGTTTAATGTAAGTCAAATATTTTATAATTTAATTCAACAGATATAAAAATTATTCTCAGATTCCTATAAAAGTTACTTCGTTTCTGTACTCTGTTGCAGACTGGTTGCAAACCACTCATGGACTGGAATCAGTATGGATAACACTTTTGAGTAGCATTGTTTGGAATGGAACAGTCTTGACAATGAGAGTGGTAATAGAAGGAAACATCTTTGGACATCTTATCAGTTAGTTGGAAGGCCATCAAACATTTTGTGGTGTTTGTTGAATAGTGACCTAAGGTTGCCTAACTGGACAACAGTTAGGCAGAGGCGTAAAGCTTACTGGTGGGGCTTACTCTACTGGTAAGCGCCCCTGTCCACTCTAGTGTAGTCTCCTCCGTTTCTTCCCCCAGCATTCTGCTCTTTGGGAGTCAGTCTGGAGTGACCCTGGTGTTGGTCAAGTGTAGCTTATGTTTAACCATCTCTTGATTTATAGAATTTGATTATTTGTTTTAGTTTCAGTGGTGACCAGAAGGTTACAAAGATTAGGTGGAACATCTCTCAGGGTAGAGTGAGCTTTGTTACTGCTTGGTTTTCCAGATCATGTGACAGAATCGGCTGGGTCGTTTTAGCTGTCCAATATATAGGTTGTAAGAAACTAAAAACTTTGGATCAAGGGAGCCTCTCTGAATTGACTAAAATGAAAGATGAGTGGAATGGTTAGACCTTCTGCACCGTTAGTGCATGAAGCTACCCTTGTTCTGATAGAGCCAGTTTTCCTTGTTTTGCTGTTTTTCTTTTTGTTCCCCTACTAAAAGCACCAGCATTTATCAGGGAAAAATAGGGGTTCTCCTAAACTCATGTTGCATTTTTCTTTCTGTATTGTGGAAGACCTGACCTGCACTCTGGAAGTGAATACACCCATCTGACAGGGATGTAAGATCACCAAGTATGTTATTTAGTCAAGCTTTTTTTTTTTTCTTGATTAAAAAAGGGCTTGTTTGTCTGTAATAAGCACGAGTCCACTTCAATTTGTATGGACTCCTCACCACACCCTTACTTAACCCTGCCTACTTTAAGTTGGGCTGGCCTGTCCAAGTCTTGGGCAAGAAGAGTGAGAAGTCACTATCAGGTTAGAACCCATATTCTTAAGGTAGCTGATAAATTCAAGTTGTTGTCCTTGGAATACACTCTGAGATGAGAGGTCATTGCAGAACGGCTCTTGAATGTGCAGTCAGAATTTGAGGAATTTAGTGGCATGTCAGACCCACCCCTTGGCACAGTCAACAAGTGTCTTTGTCTTCCTCACCAGGGCTGAGTCTCAGCTATGTCAGAAGGGTGGGCAAAAAGCAGAGGTAGCCTGGTTGCATAGGCCTTTTTGCAGGGGTAACGTGCAAATTATGTAATGGTGGTTGTGGTGGGCCAGTCAGCTAGCTGGCACATTTGCTGTCTCCCTAGCTGTCTCAGTCAAAACCCTGCGGTAGCTGCAGTTCCCACAAGTAACCAGATGAGGGCAACTCCGGGGAATCGATGGTGAGTGGTCGCAGCCTTTTGGTCAAGGGCTCAGAAGGGCCCCACCAGGTGTTTGCTTGCTGGGGTGTCATTGCCACGACTACTGATAGCTCATCTGCCACTGTGTTCCAGGCCAGCTCTGGCAGAGGGGACATGAAGGAACAGGAGCTGGCTGGCTGATTGCTGAGGTGGCTAATGGCGGTCTGTTCCTTGTCAAGGAGTTTCCCAGGGGTAGGAAAGGCAGGCAAAGCACAGGCTAGCCCTTGGGAGTCCCTGAAGAGAGCCAATGGCAGTGTTCAAAAGGCACGATTTGGGGGGAGTTAATTACATATGCACCAACCAGTCATAATTGAGACTGGTTACTATGCTAGAGAGGAAACCTATGGGTCCTTTTGGGTGCCAAGTCCTTAACCTGTTACTTGATGGTCAGTGGGAGGTGGCAGGGAGGGTCTGGCGAAGGGGTTGGACTGTGAATTAGGAGGGAGCTCAGGATACTATATGCTAAATGACGCAGAAGAATTTAAGTATTTTAACAAACTGTGTGTGGCCACAGAAGCACACTGACTGATTACTTCAGCCCTTTGAGGTCTGAGACTCATGGCAATCTTTACAAGTATAAGAAAATTGTATGGTTTCTCCAGTTTTCCTTTAATTCTCCTCTGGGATAGGTAAAGTCTCAGACTGAAACAAGAGTACCAAGTATTAGGTCAGTAGCACTTTTCTCAGCTCTGCTCTTTGCTGGCATTGGTTGGAGACTAGAATTTGCACCCCTACTTTCCTGGATACAAGGAGTAGAGTGTGGCGTCTCACTTGTACACGTTGAATTAGTGGTAGACGTGTCTCTGTGGCTGCCCATTTTAGGGACAAGCCTGAAAATTTGTGCGGGGAGGTGAGAGCAAATAGATTTGGTTGAGGTTCTGGTCAGACAGGTTAGTGATAGACCACAGCTAAGGCAGGATATTCTTCTCAAGGAAGCCAGGAGTGGAAAAATGCAGAAGGAGTGTTCAAGCCAACGTCTTTGGAGAACTTGGAAGACCAATTTCATTCATTGTTTCCAAGGCTGAAGAGCTTGGGAGTCCTAGAAGGGAATGTGAGAAAAGCCACAGAGAGAGGAAAATTCCAAAACCATCATAGCACACAGTACATAGAATCTCTGGCATCCTTTTCAACTACTTAATACTTTGAAGTGTTGGGTATGTATATGTATAAAGGTACAAGCTCCAAGCCTTTATATTGATGAATGTAGAGATGGTGTGACACATCTTTCTGTATGTAGTTGACATTTATATAGAAAATTAATAGAAATTATGCAGAAAATGAGACAAATACTGTACCTGGAAATCTAAGATATGTATGTCGGAAACAGATGAGAAAGTATCACTGATAATTATTCTGGTAGGATTAAAGGAGAAGGAGAATGCTGTGGAGACTTCAAGCAGTAAGAAATTGAGCAGGGTAGGTTTGAGTACATTAGAGATGGCTGATTGGGTGTGAGAAGGGTTAAAACACATTGCTTCTAAGTATAACAAAACAGCTACAAAGATAGTGTAGTGAATAGAATACTACAGTCACTATCAAGAAATTAGAATCATTGTTTTCATACTACAGTTTTGTTTTGTTTTGGCTGAACCCCAAGGCATGTGGGATCTCAGTTCCCCGACCAAGGATCGAACCCCCCTCGCACCCTCCAGTGGAAGCACAGAGTCTTAACCACTGGACTACCAGGGAGGTTCCTCATACTACAGTTTTGTGACCCATTACAAGTTGCTGTCCCAGTTCATGACTCAGATATTACATATAAAGATAAATGTCTCTTTGTTTTCTCATGAATACTGTGAATATTAATGAGATGCTATTTATGGCATACTGTGGATTCTGCAAAAAATAACAAACATTATACATATTTTTGGCAGAATATTTAACATGTTTTAAAAAATGGGTTGTTAGAGCTAAAAGGGATTTATAGGACATCTAGCTCAAATCTCACATTTTATGAAAGAGGAAATTAAGGTCCTAGGAGGTGAAATAACTTACCACCTAAATTCAGTGGAAAAACTAGAACTAGCATCCAGCACTCCTGGCTTTCAGTCATTTCTTTCCTTTACCAAAAATCATCCCAGTAAGTATTTATGGTGACTAATATTAGCTTGTAATGTTTCAGTAGTTTATCAGTAAGTGAATCCTTGGCAGTTGCAAATTGGCTACCCAGAAAAATTCACAGAGATTCTAAGGCGGTTATATGAAAGTTGGTTTCCTACTGAATTTATATATCAAAAACAGCATAAAGCATCATTGAAGATAGGCTCAGTTTTAGGACTTGCTTGACTACGTTTAACATTTTAATAAGAAACCTTGACAAGAGACTTTGCTGTAATTTGGGGGTAGGGATGGGGCACTTACCGAACTCAGCAATGCTTGGCATCTGAGTTCTTTGTAAACTATTTTGTTGAATGATTGTAGGGATATTGGCTGATAATAAAAGCCTAAGTAAGACCCAGGTCATGTACCAATTTAAAACATGAATGTACTGTACATAAGTAAGGTTTTCCTCACTTTTACGCACCCTAAAGTTAACCCAGTCCTACATGCGCAACACAGTGATGCACAGGATAGAGAAGTGAAAACTGAATCAAAGAAGTCAAGCTGTATGCTGCCTGGAAGTCAATCATCTCTTAAAAAAAATCCAGAAGTCTACAGAAGAGTGGCATTGTCTGACCTTTATGGCCGTAGACTTGAACCCACTTACAGATTCAACTTTTTAGACAGTTTCTCCTTTGGAACATAATACTAAATGGAAAAAATAAAGTCATTGGTGAGGTACAGGAATGCAGCCAGCCAATCACAAAGGTTGTACAGTCTGCAACTCCACTGGCACCATATATGCCAGGGTCCTCTTAAGCGATAGTATGTCATGAAACAAGGGACAACTGCAGGCAGGAAAGTAAAAGATTTATCGGTGTACTCTGAAGCATGACTTGAAACCATGCTACTGAGCTATTGACATGAAGGAGGAAAAAGCAGTGGTTAGTATGCTGTACAGCTTTCACAGGTGGGAGCTGCTCCTTCTGAGCTGTTCAGTAAGATAGAACTCAGTCACATGTGACTGACAGGTATGCAATGAGGACAGTCATCCAAAGTACACAGTGTGGAAATGATCTGTTGTGCTTGCACTGTTTTTTTGGATACACAAACTTGGATATAAATTATACATTAAATAATTCAAGCCTGACCTAAAATTCATACAGGAGGTGAAACAACAGTCACAGTCCTTTTTATTCCTAATGCCCTTTGTAATCTACTTAGACAGCTTTGTATGCATCCTTCCGGCTCCTTTTGTGTCTGTGAAACACACACATGCACACGTACATACACATGATACATATTTACATTAATTGAGGCTCTACTGTGTTCCAGATTTTGTGCCAGATGCTTTTTCACTCCAAACACAAATACAGGAACAGTTCACTCATTCAGTAGTCATTTCTTCATGAATGTTGGAACATGGCTAAAATCTCAAAAGATTTAAGAAAGGGTTTCCTGATTTGCTAACGTAGATGTCACATGCTCTCTACACACACCAAGTCCTTATGCAGTACCTTTCAAAAGTCTGTTTCTGAGGCAATTTACATTTTTTTTTTTTTGTACAAAACCCAAATGAGGCTATTTTAATTGTTTCCCTACCACAGATATTTTAGCAGTAGCAGGTGGTAGTAAAGTTGGGGCAGTCCTAGAGAGAGTAATATAGATCTGATAGCCTGAAGACATTTGAGGATACAGAAACACTATAAAGTGCAGGTAAAAGAACTTGAAAAGCTTTACTACAGTGGGGTAGTTTAAAAGAGTAGCTCCTACACATTTTAAGTCATTTAAGGTGTAACTATAGATCAGCATAGTAATGGTAACTTATTTACAGTGACATGTGGAAGGCAGAAGTTTGTTAAAAACATCTAGGGGCATCAACCATTTTCCAGTGAATGGAATTATTGATGTCTGTCAAATGGCTAAGTTGTGTATGGTTTTTGCTAGAAAATTAGGGCTACAAAGATGCACACATTTTGTTGCTTTCTTTCAGTGCTTTCTATTTGCATAAATGATGGGCTTAAAAATAAATCCACAATTTTAAATGTATGAAATTTTAAATTTGTACTTATGAGACCAACCCGTTTTGGAAAGTTTTTTAATTCTTAGAGGGCATGATACTTTTTTCTTAATTTCATGTTTGAAAAGATTTTTGAATGTAGTTACTGTATTCGTTTTAAAACAACAGCTGTGACTTTTTAATTTATTTTTTATTTTTTAAAGTATTTTATTGTGGTAAGAACATTTAACAGGAGATCTACCCTCTTAACAGATTTTCAAGTGTACAATACAGTATTATATATAGGCATGACGTTGTACAGCAGATCTCTAGAGCCTATTCAACTTTTTTTTCCTTTAAAATATTTTTTATTTAGTTTTTAATTACCTAAGTGGTGCATATTCCAGATGATACAGAAATGTACACAGTTAGGATGGAAACTTTCCCATCAGCTGTGACTTTTAAATGTGTTAAGCATGTTAACTTGGAAAGTTGTAGCAGATTAGGGCTCTCTTTTTTTTTTTTTTTTAAGAAGATGTTGGGGGTAGGAGTTTATTAATTAATTTATTTTTGCTGTGTTGGGTCTTCGTTTCTGTGCGAGGGCTTTCTCTAGTTGTGGCAAGCGGGGGCCACTCTTCATCGCCGTGCGCGGGCCTCTCACTATCGCGGCCTCTCTTGTTGTGGAGCACAGGCTCCAGACGCGCAGGCTCAGTAGTTGTGGCTCACGGGCCTAGTTGCTCCGCGGCATGTGGGATCCTCCCAGACCAGGGCTCGAACCCGTGTCCCCTGCATTAGCAGGCAGATTCTCAACCACTGTGCCACCAGGGAAGCCCCAGGGCTTTCTTAATAGTGCCTGCTGCTAATGGGATTCACTAAGTAGGTGTAAGTTTGTGATTTAAAAAAAAAATTTATTTATTTTTGGCTGCATTGGGTCTTCAGTGCTGCGCTCGGGCTTTCTCTAATTTCGGCAAGCAGGGGCTACAGTTCGTTGCGGTGCCTGCAGGGTTCTCATTGCGGTGGCTTGTCGTTGCAGAGCATGGGCTCTAGGCACATGGTCTTCAGTAGTTGTGGCACGTGGGCCCAGTAGTTGTGGCTCATGGGCTCTAGAGCACAGGGTCAGTAGTTGTGGCACGTGGGCTTAGTTGCTCCGCGGCATGTGGGATCTTCCTGGACCAGGGCTCGAACCCGTGTCCCCTGCATTGGCAGGCGGATTCTTAACCACTGTGCCACCAGGGAAGCCCCCTAAGTTTGTGATTTGAAAGGGTGTTAGCTTCCTTTTCGAGCATAGTATACTAATGAGTTCTTACTTTAATCATATTAATTTCTGATAAGAAAACAGACATGTTGAGCTTAAACAATTATAGAATACATGTAGGAAAAATAATTTTTGAAAATTTATCTTTGTGTTTTGGGAGTTTAAAGTAACATCTTTTGAAAGTGCTAAATAAGGCAGTAGGCATAATGTACATATGAGATTGTGCCTTGATATCACAAATCTCATTTCAGGCTTAGGACAAGAAGTAAAATTAAACACGCTTCATAATACATTTCTCTTTTCCTGTAGTTTTCAGAAAGTCATTTTGTTTTAGTATTTAATTCATTGCTTTTCAAATCTGTCAGAGGTAGGCCTTTTGGGGGGATATGTGAAAAGACTTCTTTTACAAAGTAATATTTCTTTTTTCCATGTATGCAAATTCCGTAATGAATGACCGTTTCAATTAGGAAGGACTTCTAGTAGGTTAATGACACTTGATGCAGTTTTTTTGTTGTTATTGTTGTTAACTTCTGGGGGTTTTGTTTGTTAGTTTTACTTTTTCCCTGTTGATTATTGGCTTAGCTGCTTTGTAGCCTGAAATTACTTTGACATGACTAGTCAGTCAAGAGAAATTGTTAATAATTTCAAATTACTAGAAATTATTCCATATCCACAGAAATTGTCTCCCCTTTTTATATTTGGTCTGTGCTTAGGATAACATGAGCAGGATTAGTCAGGTAATAATAGTGATGTTGGGATCTATGAATTCTTGTAATTCATGACCATGTAATTTGTCATGATGAGTGGGGGGAGCAGTATTGCATAGTGTTTAAGAATGCAAACTTTAAATGCTAGAGACCTCTGCCACCCACCAGATGTTTGGGGAAAATACTTAAATCTCAGTGTCTCTATCTGTAAATTGGGGTTGTTAATATTATCTATCTCATAGGGTTGTTATGAAGATTAAATAAGGTAATACATGTAAAGCATGTATAGTAAGCACAATGAGGAAGAATGTTGATATGATTTATGATTAATAACTGAGTAAGAAGAGTCATTTGAGACTCAAAGAATATCAAAAAGAAAAAGCAGCACCCTGACCCTTTTCCCTGCAAAATTCCAGACCTATAATTCTCTCTTCCTGGGTTTGTTTTGTATTTTCAGGTTCTGAGCCACTGTCTTAGGGACACAGGCTTCTCTTCAACCATGGAAGCATTAATATGTCGCAGTTGAGGCCACTGGAGAAAGTGTTTTCCTGCTCTAAGCAGGGTGAAAAATGAGGATTTACTCTACAGAATTAAACATTGCATTTCCCACAAATTGTCTAAGTCACGAATATGTGACTCAGAGAAAAGCAACAGCTTCCACCGTTAACCTAGTGGTAAAATTACTCACTCAACAGCACCTCTAAGTCACAGGCACTGTTCTAGGTACTGGGGGATAAGCTGGGAGCAAAATGGACAAAACTTCACAAGAAGTCAAAGACAAGTCAATCATACGGTATGTTAGCTGGTGATAAGTGCTAAGGAGAGAAAGAGAATAAGTAGTGCCTGGCTCAGGGTAAGGGTGCATGTGTTGGGGGTGCAGAGGGAGGCATGGTTGCAATTTTAAATATAGGGGGCAGGATAGGCCTTACCTGAGAAGTGCCATCTAAGCGCCTTAGTTTTCCTAATTTTGGTTTAAACAGCTATTAAGAGAATTTTGGAACAACATAAAATCCAAGCCAAAGTATTTTAGTGTTAATTATATGACCACATAACAAATAAATTATATTTAGCCAAATATTTTTCTTAGTGAATAGTGGGTATTTGTGAAGTAATGCTGTTAGTGTAAATTATTGTTTCTTAGCAGTGAAAATGAACTGCAAGTATTTTTAAAAAAGAATTAGAATTGAAAAAGAAAAAAAGAATTAGAGTTGTCCAAATCTCGGCAATTAAATTAGACTTGTAATAGAGAGAAGAAATGTAATTGATAGAATTGGAGTTAATGTGTTAGAATATTGAACTCATTTGCCTTTTTAATCATGGATTTTATGCACACAGCAGTGTGATCTTGTCAAGGGAAAATAAAAAGGCTTTTTTGTATTTGAAGCAATCTCTTTGCAGTAATGAGAATTTACTTGAAAACGTGTTAGAAGATTTGGAAATGAACTACTTCCCTTGGGGAAGTTAACTTTCAGGAAAAGGGTGATTTTTATCTAATATATCAAAATATATGCTGCTTTATCTCTATACATTTTTAAAAAATTTGACTAAGGGTGGGCATAATGAAATCAATATACTTAAGAATAAACTAGATTTTAATTTTGAGAACTTGCAGTTATTATTGGCAGTAATAAATTTAAAGCGTTATTATTTCAAAGTGCAATCTTGAGAGCTCACATGATAGAAATAGGAAAATTAATGCAATACGCTATACTGTAGTTTGAATTGGAATTATTCTTGTTCATGACTGTTGAAAATGTAGAGAAGTCACCAGATAATACAAAAGCTTTTTTTAGAAAGTGGATGTTAACAATAATTGCTGAGTCTTACTAGCTGGAACTGAATTTGCACACAGGCTTTTTTGTGTGTGTGTGGGGGTTAAGTATATGTTCATTAATCAAAGCTAATGTTCAATAAATCCATAAGTGTATTTATTATTCTAGAGTGAAGCTTAAATGTTGGGAAAACACATTTATATGTATTTTTTCTTTGTTTTGCCTAATTTGTTTACTGAAGAAAGCCTTTATTTATTTATTTTTCTATTAAAAAATAGTACACCTTCAGTGTAGGAAATTCTGGACACACAGAAAATCACAAAGGAATCAACCCCCATAGTTCACCACCATTAATATTTTGCATATTCCTGTGTTTTTAAGTCTATATATGTGCATATTTTAAAACATGTAAATATACAAATACATCAGACCTCTATTATTCTGAGATTTACAATTTTGACAGCTGTATAGCATAATGGTTGAAAACATAAGCTTTGGAATCCGAGAAACTTGAGTTTAAGTCTAACTTCACATATTTTTAATTATGAGAACTGGGCAAGTTTCTAAGCCTCAGTTTCTTTATTTATTAAATGGGGACAATTTAACAGATCGTAAGTTGTTTTTAGTAAGGATTAAATGAGATTTTATATATTTATGACTTAACAAATATCTGCCCCCATAGCAAGTGTATAGGAAATATGAGCCATTATTGCTGTTTTCTATTTCAGGTTTGTTTTTTTTTTCACTTCAATATGTTGTGAGCATTTTTACAACCTCAATCTTATTTTCCTGAATGATATTTCCTACTGTATTAATTCAAATTTATTATCTGAATATTTTATCTTTTACTTTTAAATTTTTAATTAAAATAATGACTTACATTAACTTTAGTTGTAACTGTAATTACTGATTGGATATAAAAAAGGTTTATATTCAAATTTTTTTATAAATTTATTTATTTTTGGCTGCGTTGGGTCTTCGTTGCTGTGTGCAGGCTTTCTCTAGTTGCGGCGAGCGGGGGCTACTCTTTGTTGTGGTGCATGGGCTTCTTACTGCAGCGGCTTCTCTTTGTTGCAGAGCATGGGCTCTAGGTGCACAAGTTTCAGTAGTTGTGGTGCATGGGGTTAGTTGCTCTGTGGTTATGTGGGATCTTCCCAGACCAGGGCTCGAACCTGTGTCCCCTGCATTGGCAGGTGGATGCTTAACTGCTGCGCCACCGGGGAAGTCCTTAAAACATACTTTTGTCACTGCAGATGGGGTACATAATTTAGACATTTTCTTGAGTTCCAATTTCTCCACGTTATTACCCACACCTGTTATTGTCCCTTTTTTGTATTATAGGCCTCCTACTGGGTGTAAAATGGTATTTCACTGTGGTTTTGATTTTGCATTTCCTTGATGTCTAATGAGATTGAGCATCTTTTCATGTGCTTATTGGTCATTTTCGTATCTTCTTTGGAGAAAGGTCTATTCTGATCCTGTGCCCATTTTAAAATTTGGATTTGTCTTTATATTATTGAGTTGTAAGAGTTATTTATGTATTCTGGGTACAAATTTCTTATCAGATATATAATTTGCAAATATTTTCTCCCATTCTGTGGATTGTCTTTTTTTCACTTTCTTGATGATATCATTTGAAGCACAAAACTTTTTAATTTTAATTAAGTTCAGTTTGTATACTTTTCTATTTGGTTGCTTGTGATTTTGGTGTTCTCTAAAAATTCACTGCTTAGTTCAAGATAATGAAGATTTACACCTATATTTTCTAATAGAATTTTTATGGTTTTAGCTCTTATATTTAGGTCTTTGATTTATTTTGAGTTAAATTTTGTTTATGGTGTGAGGTAAGGTGCAACTTGATTCTTTTGTGTATGGATATCCAATTGTCCACCATTTGTTGAAAAGACTCCTCTTTCCCCATTGAACTACTTATCAAAAATAAATTGGCCATAGATATAAGGGTTTATTTCTGAACCCTCAATTCTGTTCCATTGACCTCTGTGTTTATCTTTATGCCAACACTACACAGCCTTGATTGCTATAGCTTTATAGCAGATTTTGAAATTAGGGCGTATGAGTCCTCCGGTTTTGTTCTTTTTCAAGATTGTTAAGGCTATCCTGGGTCCCTGGAATTTCTATATTAATTTTAGGATCAGTTTTCCAATTTCTGCAAAAAAGGCTGGTGAGACTTTGACAAGGACTGCATTGAATCTGTAGATCAGTTTGGGGAGTATTGCCATCTTAACAATACTGTATTTTCTGATCCATGAACATAGGATGTATTTCCATTTATTTAGTCTTCTTTAATTTCTTTCAGTAATGTTTTGTAGTCTTCAGAGTACAAGTCTTGTGCTGCTTTTGTTAAATTTATTCCTAAATATTTAATTCTTTTTGATGATATTGTAAATGGAATTTTGTTAATTTTCAGAGTGTACACTGCTAATGTATAGAAATACAATTGATTTTTGTATATTGACCTCATACCTTGAAACATTGCTGAGGTAGTTTATTTGTTTTTTAGGATTTTCCTTAAATTCCTTAGGATTTTCTATATATACAATCATATCTGCAAATATAGTTTTACTTCTTTTTTTCCAATCTGTGTCCTCTTTATTTCATTTTCTTGCCAGATTGTGCTGGCTAGTGCCTCTAGTACAATGTTAAATAGGTATGGTGAGAACAGACATCCTGTCTTTTTTCTGATTTTAGGGTGAAACATTCAGTCTTTCACCAGTAAGTATGGTGTTAGCTGTGGTTTTTCATAGATATCCAATATCAAGTTCAGGATGTTTCCTTCTGTTCCTGATTGTTAAGTGTTTCTGTTACAGAAGAATGTTGGATTTTGTCAAATGCTTTATCTGTATCAATTGAGATGATCCTGTGGTCTTTGTACTTTATCCTATTGATACGGTGTATTACACTAGTTGATTTTTGGATGTTAAACCAACCTTGCATTCCTGGGATACATCCCACTTCGTCATGATGTATAATCCTTTTTATATGTTGCTGGATTCAGTTTGTTAGTTTATGTTTTGTTTTGTTTTTAGTTTTTTGCATCTATATCCATAAGTTGTATTGGTCGGTAGTTTTCTTATCTTGTGATGTCTTCATTTGCTTTCGGCATCAGAGTGGTGCCAGCCTTATAGAATGAGCTGGGTTGTGTTCTTTCTTCTTCTGTTTTTTTGAAGAGTTTGTGAAGAATTGGTGTTTTTTCTTCCTTATGTAGTTGATAGAACATTTAAAGAAGCCCATTGAAGCCGTTTGGGCCTGGTCTTTTCTTTGTGAGAAGTTCTGAACATCTTTTAAAATCTAGTTTGCTTTCCTTTCCAGCAGTTGTTCCTTTACTTTGAGAACTTTTCTTCATCTTTTCTTTTGTGGATGAAAAAAAATGACCTTAATCTTACTTGACAAGAATAATAATTGTGTTTACCACTTTCAAAAGCAAACAAGCAAAATAAAAACAGTATGAAAGTAGGAACAAAGGAAGTAAAGAAAGCAAGCCATATATTTTCTTTTTAAAATATAATTTAATTTTTTTTTTGGCCACATTGTGGCATGCTGGATGTGGGATCTTAGTTCCCCAATCAGGGATTGAACCCGTGCCCCGTGCAGTAGAAGCATGGAGTCTTAACCATTGGACCACCAGGGGAGTCCCAAGCCATATATTTTCATTAAATGTTTTAATGGTTAACCTGTGAATAAAATAATGTCATTTTATTGCATTGAATCAATAGGTCATTTTGCTTTAAAGTCAAAAATCTCACAGCCAGGGGCTTCGCTGGTGGCACAGTGGTTGGGGTTCCGCCTGCCGATGCAGGGGACGTGGGTTCATGCCCCGGTCCGGGAGGATCCCACATGCCACGGAGCGGCTAGGCCTGTGATCCATGGCCGCTGAGCCTGCGCATCCAGAGCCTGTGCTCCGCAACGGGAGAGGCTACAGCAGTGAGAGGCCCGTGTACCGCAAAAAAAAAAAAAAAAAAAAGATATTAAATATAGCTCCCTGTGTTATACAGTAGGTTCTTGTTGTTTACCTATTTTGTATACAGTGGTATGTATCTGTTAATCCCAAATTCCTAATTTATCCCTGCCCTTTCCATTTGGTAACCATAAGTTTGTTTTCTATGTCTGTGAGTCAATTTCTGTCTTGTAAGTAAGTTCATTTGTATGATATTTTTAGATTCCACTTATAAGTGATATCATATGATGTCTTTCTCTGACTGACTTGATTCAATAATGATAATCTCTAGGTCCATCCATATTGCTCCAAATGGCACTGTTTCACTCTTTTATGACTAATATTCCATTGTGTGTATACACACACACACACACACACACACACACACACACCCCACATCTTCTTTATTCATTCATCTGTTGATCGACATTTTGGTTGCTTCCATGTCTTGGATATTTTAAATAGCGCCTTTGCTCTTTTTTTAAATCAAATTGTTTTTTGTTTCTTTGTTGTTGAGCTTTAGGAATTCTCTGTATATTCTGGATATTAATCTTTTATCAGTTATATGATTTGCAAATATTTTCTCTTCTGTTGGTTGCCTTTTTACTAAGTTAATATTGTCTTTTTTATTTTTGTTTGTTTGGTTTTTTGCGGTACACGGGCCTCTCACTATTGTGGCCTCTCCCGTTGCGGAGCACAGGCTCTGGACGTGCAGGCTCAGCGGCCATGGCTCACGGGCCTAGCCGCTCCATGGCATGTGGGATCTTCCCGGACCGGGGCACGAACCCGTGTCCCCTGCATCGGCAGGTGGACTCTCAACCACTCCCCCTTCCCTCTCCCTACTGGTAACCTTTAGTTGGTTCTCTGTATCTTGAAGTCTGCTTCTTTTTGTTATATTCACTAGTTTGTTTTATTTTTTAGATTCCACATGTAAGTGATATCATACAGTTTTGTCTTTCTCTGTCTGACTTATTTCACTTAGCATGATACCCTCCAAATCCATCCATGTTGCTACAAATGGCAAAATTTCATTTTTTTTATGGCTGAGTAGTATTCCATTGTGTGTGTGTGTGTGTGTGTGTGTGTATAGCACATTTTCTTTATCCATTCGTCTGTTGATGGACATTTAGATTGCTTCCATATCTTGGCAATTGTAAATAATGCTGCCACAAACATTGGGGTGCATGTATCTTTTCAAATCAGAGTTTTTATTTTTTTGGATATATACCCAGGAGTGGAATTGCTGGATAATGTGGTAGTTCTAGTTTTAGTTTTTTGAGAAACCTTCATACTGTTTTCCATGGTGGCTGTACCGATTTGCATTCCCACCAACAGTGTACCGGAGTTCCCTTTTTTCCACATCCTTTCCATCATTGGTTATTTGTGTTCTTTTTGATGGTAGCCATTCTGACAGGTGTGAGTTGATACATCATTGTGGTTTTGATTTGCATTTCCCTGATGATTAGCAATGTTGAGCCTCTTTTCAGGTGCCTGTTGGCCATCTGCATGTTCTCTTTGAAAAAATGTCTATTCAGTTCTTCTGCCCATTTTTTTTTTTTTTTTTTTTTTGCGGTTTGCGGGCCTCTCACTGTTGTGGCTTCTCCTGTTGCGGAGCACAGGCTCCAGACACGCAGGCTCAGCGGCCATGGCTCACGGGCCCAGCCACTCCGCGGCATGTGGGATCTTCCCGGACCGGGGCACGAACCCGTGTCCCCTGCATCGGCAGGCGGACTCTCAACCACTGCGCCACCAGGGAAGCACTCTTCTGCCCATTTTTAAATTGAGTTGTTTGGGTTTTTTTTTTTTTTCTTGATATTGAGTTGTATGAGCTGCTTATATAAGTTGGATATTAACCCCTTATCAGTCATATCATTTGCAAATATTTTCTCCCATTGAGTATTATCTTTCGGCTTTGTCGACAGTTTCCTTTGCTGAGCAAAAGCTTTTAAGTTTAATTAGGTCCCATTTGTTTCTTTTTGCTTTTATTTCCTTTGCTTTAGGAGACAGATCCAAAAACATATTGCTACAATTTATGTCAAAGAGTGTTCTGCCTATGTTTTCCTTTAGGAGTTTTATGGTTTCCAGTCTTACATTTAGGTCTTTAATCCGTTTGGAATTTATTTTTGTATGTGGTGTTAGAGAGTGTTCTAATTTCATTCTTTTACATGTGGCTGTCTGGTTTTCCCAGCACCACTTATTGAAGAGACTCTTGTTTTTCTCCATTGTATATCCTTGCCTCTTTTGTCGTAGATTAATTGACCATACTGTGTAGGTTTAAGGAATTTCTAGTTTCTGTTGTTGAAAATTGGAGAACCCAAAGAAATCTTATAGGTTTTTATGACTTTTAAGTAAACTTCATGGTTATCCTGACTAAACCTAATTTGATAACAGTCTTTTAGTACTTTATCTTTATTGAGTCACTTACTTCAATTTAATTTTTATAGAAACTTTCTTTCTTGTACTCATATTCTACTGATTGACATAATGTTTAATCAAACTATAAAATTATAGTACCATTATGATAAGTATAAACAGACTTGGGAAAAACTCACCTGACTGCTTGTAAATATGCAGCCCTAAATAATGGGAGCAGAAATGTGTAGTTGTACTAGAGAACAGCCATCTAGCTGCAAGCATTTTGTATGTCATTGGCATTAGTTATTCTATTCTACAGAGGCGATGGAAAGAATTTGTCATTGGTTAGGTAGAGGTCATTTAAGGGCATCTATATTAATCTTTACAACTCTGCAAGAAGGTAGTGTTATCTCCATTTCAGAAGGGAGACCTGATTTGCCCAAGATCCCACTACTAGCTTATTACTGAACCAAGAGGACCTAGGCCTGGATTATTTCAACCACAGTCATTCCATAAAGCTGTGAGACCTCTCTTTTATAATCTGTGTATTTTAATTGAGTTTTACTTCATGTATTGCCCATGCTTCATGAATTAGTGTATAGGCCTCTGCAATAAGAAATAACGTTTCTGGCTCCCTTAATTATTTTCCTGATGAAGAACATTAAGCAGTAACTATATATATATATATATATATATATATATATATATATTTTTTTTTTTTTTTTATCTCCATAGCAGTCAATTTTGGCTTTATCTGGATGTTCTCTCACCTTTGTCTTCAGGTCACAGTTCACTTGGTCAGGTTAGCTTGTCTCTTAGCAACACTACCTTTCTAATTCTTAAAAAGTGCACTCCATCTGAACCCAGGAGCTTGGATTCTAAACCATTATCTAAAAAGCAAAATCTTATTAATCAGAGATATGTTACCATTCGTTCTTTCCTTATTTCTTCCTTTCTTTTCTAAAGCTACAGCCCATGCGTCCATCTCTTCTGATTTCTTCTCCATGACTAACTTATATTTAGTGATGCTTCTTCTCTTTTAATGGTGCCATTCACCCCTAAGTGAATCAGCATGAGTGAGACATAGGTTTGATGAGCCTTTCACACTTTATAAATACATAAATACATCTATTGATTAGGCACATCCAATGTATACATTCTCACAGAAGTTATCACCACCATCACTTCTCTTATCTCCCAAGTGCTTCACAAGTCCCTGTTATTGCTTTGTTTTTTCTTTCCAGAAGTCCTGTTCCAAGTACTAGAACAAGTGTGGTCACTATATAGAGCTTCCATGGTGCAGAACTAGAAAAAGTCTCTGACACACTTCCTTATAAAGTTAGTCTTCGGATTTTCATACTTCTTGGTATTGTATTGTATTTTTAATTGAAATTCCAAGCCTTAAGACTTCTTTGATTAACTCTTTTAGCAAACTGCCTTAATAAATTGCGTGATCTCCTAGATTCTAATAGTTATTTTTTAAGCCACCTCGTTCTTTCATGATCCATGTTAAATTCTCTGCAGGCATCATGAGTTTTCATCACTGGCAGGTCCTTTCTCAAAGTAGCTATCAGATTGTAATCCATTTAAAAAACATAGGAACCCTTGAGGAGTATTAGAGAAGCCCTCATCTTTTCTACTTTCTAAATTCTGCTATAGGGACAGATTAATTTACTGGTTAAGACTCTGAGCTGAACTTTGAGGCAATTGATTTAGCAGCGCTCTCTCCAAACCCCTACCTTGTACAGGCTTCTGTGTATCAGCAAATGGCTACTTCATCCCTCTGATTGTTCAGGCCAAAATCTTTGCACTCATGCTTGATTATTATCTTTTTCTCATACTCTAACCAATTTGTTTTCAATTCCTGCTTGTCTTTCCTTCAAAATATATCCAGAATGTGATCACTCTTCACTACCTCTATCCCTTGACAAATGAGTTAACTTCAGGAGGAGCCCCTTGTGTCCATTGGCCTAAGTTAATAGGCCACCTACCCTGGCCTTCCCGTTGGTCATATAAAACCTTGACATAAAGTTCAATTAGGGAGATGAGTCCTGTTCCACACTACCTTCTCTCACTTTCTGGTGTTATTCCTTGTTTGCTTTCATACAGAGGGAGAGAGAGAAAAAGAAAAAAGTCTCAAGACACTATTAGGGTAGTGATAGTAGGAGTCAGGGCCCAAGAGCTGCTTCCCTCAAAAGGACTCAACTCTTGCCAGCATAAACATCTCTGTGTTTGTGCACATGTGAGAATTTGAAGATGAGAGGAGGAAGAGGAATTTGAAGATGAGAGGAGGAAGAAAAAGAAGGGAAGTGTAAAATTCTCCTTTTTAGTTGAGAGGCAATTTTGTATAATGGTTAAAGAGTATAGACTCTAAAGCCAGTCAGTCTTGGTCTGAATTGTGCCAGTAGCCATGTGACCCTGGGCAAATTCTTCTTTTTTCTTTTTTTCCAGTTTTATTGAGAAATAATCGACATATATCACTGTGTAAATTTAAGCTATACACTATGATGGTTTCATTTACATACATTGTGAAATGATTACCACAATAGGTTTAGTTAACATCCATCAATTTATATAGATACAATAAAAATAAAAGAAAAACGTTTTTCTCCAGTGGTAAGAACTCCTAGGATCTACTCTCTTAACAACTTTCCTAAATACCATACAGCAGTGTTAACTATAGTCATTGTGTTATACGTTAAATCCCTAATACTTATTTATCTAATAACTGTAAGTTTGTACCTTTTGGCCACATTCCTCCAATTCCCCCTGATCCCAACCCCCGCCTCGGGTAACCACAAATATAATCTCTTTTTCTATGAGTTTTTTTGTTCATTTTGTTTTAGATGCCAAATATAAGTGAGATCATACAGTATTTGGCTTTCTCTGTCTGACTGATTTCACATACCAGAATGCCTTAAAGTTTCATCCATGTTGTCACAAATGGTAGAATTTCCTCATTTTATATGGCTGAATAATAGTCCATTGTATATATATACCACAACTTCTTTATCCATTCATCCATTGATGGGCACTTGTTTCCATGTTTTGGCTATTGCAAATAATGCTTCTGTGAACATGGGGTACAGATACCTTTTTGAGTTAGTGTTTTTATTTCCTTTGCATATATCCCCAGAAGTGGAATTGCAAGATCATATGGTGGTTCTATTTTTAATTTTTTGAAGAACCTCCATGCTGCTTTATATTGTGACTGTAGTTGGGAAGATTCTTCAGCTTCTCTTTGTTTCAGTTGCCTTTTTGAGTTGGGGGTAAAACTAGCATTTGCCTTACCACATATGGTTATTGTGAAGATTAGGTAAGTTAGTACATGTAAAGCAATTAAATAATCTTAACATATAGTGAGTGTGCACTAAATAGTTTTTTTTTTTAAAGCCAGTTTTCAAAGTAGCATTGTGAACCTTGTAATTCCTGGTGGCATAAGGAGCTATAAACACTTTTATGATGAACCATATCTAGGAACCCCATTTCCATAGATTAGAGTTCTCCTTCCTTGTGCACTAGAGAGCTGTTTAAAGGGACAGTGGCTGCACATTAAGTGCATTCAAGTCCACAGAGTCACCAGTCCTGGAGTGAGTCTTAAGTCCTTAGTATTTTACCATTTAGGCCAACAAATAAAGCAACAACAAATTCAGCTTATTCTTTTCCTCCTTTCCCTGCAACAGGATGGTTCATGTTTGGGTGAAGAGAGTGGAGTTTGTTTTTAGGATGACAGACTAGTCTGCAGTATGCATTTTATAACTGTGACTGCACTTTAGACTTCAACTAGACCTTTCATTGGAGTCAGATAGAACTGACCATGAAGGAGAGTTACTGCCAAAGTTGACATTCTTTACTCGATATCCTTTTTATAGATACCATCTTAACTGCTTCTCAGTAATTTACTGTTTCTTAATGTTCTTCTTTTTAAAAAAATTTTTAAATTTAATTTTTAATTGAAGTGTAGTTGATTTACAACCTTAATGTTCTTTCTAAACCAACATCCAGGGATATATAAACAAGGGCAGCAGCAATTAGTTGACAAAGAACAAGGTATTCAGGGGTCCTGACTATTGAAAATTGCCCAGCAGCGTGGGATGGAATAAACCAGGCCAGAGGCTGGGGCAATTTTCTTTTCTTTTTTTTTTTTTTTTTTAAAGAAGATGTTGGGGGTAGGAGTTTAGTAATTTATTTATTTATTTTTGCTGTGTTGGGTCTTTGTTTCTGTGCGAGGGCTTTCTCTTGTTGCGGAGCACGGGCTGCAGACACGCAGGCTCAGTAGTTGTGGCTCACGGGCCTAGTTGCTCCGCGGCATATGGGATCCTCCCAGACCAGGGCTCGAACCCGTGTCCCCTGCATTAGCAGGCAGATTCTCAACCACTGTGCCACCAGGGAAGCCCTGGGGCAGTTTTAATAAGTTCTTTTGTCCAATGCCCAGCCAATTGACCAACTTCTCTTTTCCTCATTATCTCTTTCTGCTTCGGTGTTTGTTTAAGTGTTTATTTTCCTATTCCTCTACCCTGGATTTTTTTCCTCAGCTGTATCTATTGTCCTTCCTCTACTACATTTTACTATGTTTCCATCTGTACATTGTGGAAGAGAAGATAACTAAACCTTTATATCCGAAATTAGAAAATTTCCTAAATCCTCCTTTTTCTCTCAGGATCAAAGATTGCCTTCAATTAAGGGGCACCGTGAACTTTTAGTGTGCTTGATGAGAGCATTATTGCTCGTTTGGGTGGGATAACTTTTCACTGTGGAATTGTCCCTGGCATTGCAGGATGGTTAACACCCCTGGCCCCAGTACCAAGTGCCAGTAACACATTTCCAGTCATTGAGACCACCAGAAATGCCTTCACACATTTCCACACACCCCACAAAGTAGTGGTAGAGCCTCTGGTTTAGAACCACTGCTCACTAGGCAGTTGGAAGCATATCATCCCAATACTGAACTTGGCTGCTCATTATCAACTGTTCTTTACAGTTTGATGGAGCAACTTAATTGCCAAAGTTTTTACGTCTAGAGAAAATCTAGCTATTTGAGCCATTAAAGCGGTGCCATTTACACTATACCCGTCACTTTTC
Source organism: Lagenorhynchus albirostris (assembly GCF_949774975.1). Classification (NCBI taxonomy): domain Eukaryota; kingdom Metazoa; phylum Chordata; class Mammalia; order Artiodactyla; family Delphinidae; genus Lagenorhynchus; species Lagenorhynchus albirostris. The sequence goes on along the minus strand of NC_083112.1, from coordinate 8,874,888 downwards.
ACTTTTCGAAATTCAAGATGTTGGGATAACCAAGTTGTTTATTGGTTATATATATATATATATATAAAGTATCTTAGGGAAAATATTAGGCTTTCATAAAGTTATTGGTTTATGAAATGAGTATGTGAAAATGAGTTGTAAGTTTCTCAAAGTGTATTCACTTTTATCAGGTTGGCCAAAAAGTTCGTTTGGGTTTCTATGTTATGGAAAACCTGAAAACAAACTTTTTGGCCAACCCAATCATTTAGAGGATTAAAGCATATCTCTTTCAAAGGTGATTTTTAAAATATAGTTCAAAGTGGACACACACTTTAGAATCTCTTATACTAATGATTGTATATCTGCACATTGAGTATAATATTTTAGTTTATAATGTTATATAAGTAATTAAGTTATGAATTTCTTAATTCTTTTATGTTTCAGAGAAAGAGATTTGAAGAAAACTGGGCACAGGTTCGGCAAAGCCAAGAAGAGAAACAGAAAAAGAAACAAAAAGCAGAACAGTCATAGTAAAATCATGGAGGAAAACTCATTTGAAACCTTAAGTTATCTTACACCAGAAGATCAGGACCCATCTCAGAATGAAGAGGAAGACTTAGAAGAGACCAAAAGAGAATCAGAGTATTCCTTAACGGGTGATCTGAGAAATGAAGTAGGAGATTTTGTGAATGTCCATAAAGATGAGAGACAGGAAAACATAAATTTTGAAAACAGTTTGCCACATGTTATGTCTGTAGTTGAGTTGGACAATACACCAAAGAATTTCCTCCCCAAGGAAGATGATGACTTGTTTCTAAATTTGTCATTGATGCCAAATGAAAGCTCTGTTGCTTATTCAACAGTGACTCAAAATCTCCCCTATGTAGCAAGTGATGACTGCCCTGGCACAAAGGTAGAAAAGCATATAGAAAGTAGGGATATCATGGCATTACACATCCAAGACCGATTTGTTGAAACCCCACGCTCATTTATGCAGAAGAAAGAGATGGTAGATAAGAGTCTCCTGAATGAAACAAGTCTGTACCATCAATATGCATCCAGAACTTCAGATAAAGTTTTAAGAAAGGAACAAGGAGTAAATACATCTAAAAATAATTACTGGGCTTTTTTCTCAAATGATTTCTCTGATGAAGAATTACAGTTGGGCTCTGATAGACAACCCTATTTTGGTAGCTGGCCTGAGGGACCTAATACGTTTATATGTGAACAGAGACCAAAGAGAGATAGATGGCAAAAACTGGCTCATCCTGACAACAGGAGACAATTGATTAAATTGATCTCTCCTTCTGAAGGAGCATCAGGACCAGGAAACAGTCCTGAAACGTTGATAGAAGAGAAGCTATCGATAGAAAATGAAGATTTGTCACCTCCAACTGAGAATATAGATTCAATCATAGAAACAGAGACAAATATCTTTGGAAGCCACTTCCTTAAGCTGGATAGCCTAAAGAATGCCTTACACTCAACAAAGAATAAAAAAAGGAGGCAGAAAAGGATTTTCAGTTTGGCACCAAACTTTAACTTACTGGGACAGAGTCATATCAATGTAAAAGAAATGGGGGAATGTGAATTGTTAACAGAAAGCCATGGAATAAAAATTATTTTGGAAGAAAAAAAAGATTTTTTTTCTTTAATTTCAGAAATAAATAATGAAGAAGAGAATAAGCAAAACATTATGACCTTCAATCATCATCCATCATGGTTTTACTTTGACATTGTCAAAGATTCTCTTCTAAATGTTGGTGGACAATTTTATTCTCATTACCTGCTATTTAATAGACTAAGGCACTCTGTGTATTTTTACAAAAGCCCCATTCCTTCTCTTATGCTACAATATACATCTAGCTTTTGGAAGATATCTTTTACAAGCAAGAAACCGTTTTTGACTTCCAACTCTCAGAGGAGAGTAGATGATAAACTAAATGATGTAAGGTTCACTTCTTCAGAAATTTTAAGTAGCCCACCTGATACTTTGTACTCTTTTAGGGTCACTAATGATCTTCACTTTTTAAATGAAAGTTTTGGTGAAAAGCTAGAGACATGGGAAGAACCTAAACCATTACAGTTCTCACAAACAGAGGATAACCAAGATGTAACAAGCACTGACTACTATGATTCCCTTGAGCTACCATTATCACAAGAGTTTGCCTTTCAACTAGTAAAGCTTTTTGGATCTCCTGGAGTTCCAGTGGGTAAATTGAGTTTATTTGCTACAAATAAAAAGTCCAGTTTAACATATGTGAGTAATTTTTGCAGTGTTTCTACCTCATGTTAGTGATTTCATGCAGTTAATTGATGTTGTGATACTTTTCGGCGGTGGAAGTGGAGGACACGTAGCAAATGGTGCTCGGTGGAGTCATGCCCCATACCCCACCTCCACAGCCAGTTGTCTGAAATGTCTTTGAGCATGTTGAATACTTGGACTCTCAGTTTCAACAGACAGTGGGAAGAATGAAGAATGAGACAGGCAAACAGTGATTATGTAACAAATAGAGATGTACTGCTTTCTTTAAGAAAAATCTTTCTGCTTTCTGCATTTCCCTTGTTTGGCACATGGCCCTTTCCTTTCTCATTCACATTATAGCTCATAGATATGAGAATAGTAAAAGGGGGACAATGAAGATTAAGTGATGAAAAAAATATCTGAAATCAGTTGAATTTAATTTTTAAGAACTGAGAAGGGTACTGAAAAGAAGGTTAGGAAGGAGTCTTCCTAACCTGGAAGACTGGTTGACTTGAAAAGTTCCTTTGGGCTCTTAAGATTGTTGTTTTTGGAAGTGAAAAATCTACCTGTGAATTAAAAATGAAAATATGATTTTTTAATATTGTAAGTAAAATTCTAAGTAAATTTCTGCTAAATAGTATGCCTGTGCAAGATGCTAAATATCTTAAAGAGGAAATGAGGCACATATCCCAACTTTTCCTTATCTGTAAGTCAATTGCACGTGTTAATGACTTCATGCAATTGCATGTGTCCCCTTCCTTGGGGACAGAAGCTGTTAAGAGCCAAGAAGTAAAGCTCCAGTCCCTGCATCCTGTATCTTCGTGATATTCTTTTTCTTCTGTACTTACCAGGGAGACTGGGGTTCTCTAACAGCTTGATTTCCAGTGTTTTTTACTTTGCTCCTAAACTTCTGCTGTTCTGGACAAGCTTGGTCCACTCAGCTCAGACCCAAGATTAGCTAAGTCTCAGAGTCAGAGGAGTCACAACTATCAACCTGTTCTGGCATCATGTTTATCATTTTTGCAAACTTTGTGAATAATCACATCGTAACTGCTGCAATTTTCTGTCCTCCTAGATGCACCAAAGAAACATACCAATTAAAAAAATTAAACTGTATTTGCTTTGGAGAATTTAAAAAGATAATGGAAGTCATTTTAAGCCGGGAATATTAGTCCAAAGTCCATATTCTGAAGTCATATGCAAAATTCTTTGTGACATTTTGTGCCATTTTTCTGGGAGAAAGTCCATAGATTTTAACAGCTTCTCAGGGATGTCCATGACCCCAAAATATTAACAATCACTGCCTTAGATTGGCACCAGAAAGCATGAAGGCACTAGTGGGAAAAGATTCTAAACCTCCTCCTTTGAATGCACAATACTATCATAATCAACCATAATGATCCAGCATCCATTAATTAAGCTTTGGAAAGCTTTTTAGAGGAAATAGACCTCATTCATCAAGTAGCTTACCTTCTAAATGGGGAGACAAGACTAACACAAAACAAAATTATTGCACATAGAAAATATAAATGAGAAGCTTATGAATATTTTATGAGTGAGGTTAGCTGTGCTAAAGGGATTGTTGAAGAGAATATGGGGTTATGGTTTTGTCTGGGATGGCTCCAAATGGAAGTGAATTATAAGCAGTGCTTATACAAATATGACTTAAAAGAAAAACAGGGAAAGAATTTTACATTTGGAAATGGTGTATGCTTAAAAAAGGAAAGGAGAAAACTGGAAGTGGAGGCTGTAAACTAATTCGTTTACCTAGGTTGGACATGCAAAGCTCTGGTGTATCTATGACCTTGTAAATAAAACAGGGAACTCAAATGAATTCTATTATTAGGAGCTCTGCAGGCACAGTGGGATTATATAGTAGAGTCATACCTAGGCCTGAAGAAACCAAACTACCCATGTTGCTGGGGATATGCGAGTATAGGAAAAATATTTTCCGTGGTTTGGTATGGCTGATAGGTATAAATCAATGTCTGGACTTGCTTATGAGCATCGTAATTGTAAAGATTTTTTCTCCCAGACACTCTTATGTGGAAGGAGCAATTTGCAAGAAAACTAAACTTGCTGTACTTGCAGTGTTTTATACATGTCACAGGAAAGGATGTCTACCTAAATTTTATGCCCTGTGACAGTACCACTTGAAGCTACTGATGTGTATATATTTGTACTTACATGAGAATATGAACTATGATACATATCACTTTACATATATACATAAGCATTTTTATTGAGTCTGGATAGTGTTTACTAACAGAGATCTGAGAGAGACTAACTCCTGCTTTAGCTATCACTGAAATATCTTCAAAACCAGGCTTTTATCATTATGGTGGTCTAGATATCATGTTTGTATGTCTTCATATTTAGGGTAAAAATATGTGTGACATTAGAGATGAAATTTGTTCTTTTTTTTTTTTTTTTTTACAGAATCTTTGTTGCCCGACGACTGTGTGGTTCCTCTTGACTGGAAGACACTGAAGATGATCTGTTTGCAGTGGAAGACGTCAGTAGAGGTATATTTTTATGGCTTTCAAAGCAGACCTTCTCTAACTGGTTTCTTTTTTTATTGATTTTTAAATTTTTAATACAATTTTTAAAGGTTACTTTCCATTTACAGTTATTATAAAATATTGGTTATATTCCCTGTGTTGTACAATACATTCTTAAGCCTAGCTTATACCCAATAGTTTGTACCTCCCACTTACCCACCCCTATATTGCCCCCGCCTCCCATAATCACTAGTTTGTTCCCTATATCTGAGTCTGCTTCTTTTTTGTTTTATTCACTAGTTTGTTATATTTTTAGATTTCACATATGCAATATCATATAATGTTTGTCTTTCTCTGTCTGACTTATTTCACTTAGCATAATGCCCTCTAACTAGTTTCTTAAAAAAAAAGAAAAAAGAAAACCTGTTCCATCAAATGTAACATGAAGAGCTACATCCATTGTATTAAATTAGAAAAAGAATGTATGTAGATGGGTGGATAATCTATGCATGTTTCTTTCAGTTAGTCCCAAACAGAAAGTTGCATTTAATTCCCTAACTTTGTTGTAGTGTAGGCTGGTATAAGGGCCAACTGTGGGTGACTGAGGTCCCCGTTTTAGGAGAGTCATTTATTCTTCTTTACATCTTTTTCTCCTGTCCAGCCCCCAATCTTATCTTGTTATAATAAAGTAACAGCTACAAATTAGATTCATATTTACGTGACTTGGAAGCACCTCATTATTGGTATGTTCTGGTGGTCCATGATGGTTCTGACAGGCTGTTAATTTTCCAGGTAGCTGGAGGAGGACTGGTTGGGAAGGTTAGAAAGGTAACAGAAACTCTGGAAAATCCAGTACTCTGTGTAATGTAATGAGGAGAGGGTGGCTGGTATTCTGTTTACATTAGTTGATAGTGACTTATATGTGCCCAAAGGCAATGCCAGAGGTACATTTTGAAATAAATAGTAAAATCAAGGTTTAGTGAAACATAGAATTATATAGTTCAGGATAGTAGGTATTTCTTAACTGTTCATATAAACACAGCTGTGGGAAAAGTAGATTTGTTTGTGTGCTCAGGTAGTAAAACCAAATACATTTTTCTACATATTTCTCCTCATTCCCATGGAGACCTTTTTCCTACCTAAACATACACACACACACACACACACACACACACACACACGCGCATACGCATACACACACGCACACAGCAATAATTTAAATGTTTAAACTGACATTTATGTTTATTATGTTTTTTCTCATTTGGAGAGTGTCCCTATGGGAGTTAAATGATGGTGCAAACCTAATCCCAATGGCAAATATTAATCATTATTATATGTATTTTAATTATGATTTCTAGAAAAGACAGAAGAAGATTGGTTAAAAAAATGAGGATTCTTTGAACTGTAAGTACAACTTATTCCAGAGACCTCTATATGATCAGGAGGAAATGGATGTTGACATTATTTGGTTGTAATAGTTCATATGTACTACAATTGAAGAGTAAATATAAAAAATGTAGTCTGTTACCATAGCAACTCTGTGTGCTATTGCACATGTGATGTTTTTATTTCCTTTAAATGTAGATCTTTTTATGAAATACAACAAAGCTTAGATTGTTGCTGCCAAATTTATTTTCCAACTTTATTAGTTAGAATATATTTTAGAGCATTCTGTCAACACACAGTTTATGAGGGATTTCCACCCCCTCACCCCTCACCTCCACCCAGATTGATAATGTGGTGATGGCTGGGAATTAGGGATATAGGTTATATTTAAATATTAAAAGATTCTCTAGGAAAAGAGGTAAAACATGTAGACAAACTCATGTTTTAAACTTGACATCAAGTGACATTAAAATAAACACATGGCACTTTTTTTTCAAATGCCTAAATTATGAAATAAACACAGCTGCTATGATTTCATTATGTATCTGTCTGCATTTGATAAGAATTGAATGTACTCTGCATTTACCATATGTTTTCTCTTTTCATTGTTTCCATTTCTCAGCTAACTAGAAATACACATATACCCAGTAAAAATGTTTTTGTTTGTTTTAAACATGGTTCTGCTGAAAGAAGAAGGGGAAGGACTAAAGATCTGGGAGAAGAGTTTAGAGATTTGGAAAATGTGGGATAAATATAGGAGGGGAAGAGATAAGAGGCTATGAGGAATTCCAGAGAAAGGAGGTGAAGAAATTCATTCATTTGTTCAACAAATGTTTATCGAGTTGCCTCAGTTCAGACATTGTTCTACACACTGAGGATATAGCAGTGAAAAACATTCCCGGCCTCATGGAGTTTATGTGAGGCTTCCCCTCAGTGTGACACCAGTATAAGCATCAGGCAACAAGCATGGGTATATTTGGCAGTAGCTAATTTCAGAGTGTTTTCTATCTGCTAATTTTGTGTCAAGGACACTTTATGGACCATACTTTTTTGATTTTTATATTCATCTTCTACATTCATGCTAAACGAAATGCCCTCTGTGAACCTCACAGAGCAGTCATCCCTAATTATTTGTCCTCTCTTTTTGGGGAATTTTATGAGTGCTGTAGCCATGTACAGGTTTTTTATAATTGTAATGAGAATGGGCCTCTTAGTTTTGTGTTTGGCATAATTAATGATCAGTGGGCGTCACGGGGTAAACAGAAATTTAGAAAGAAGGAAATAGCAGGAGAATGTGGTTGGCTCTGGGAGCCTCAAACCCCTGCCTATTTCAAAATCCTCTTCTTGCTGGTGGCCAGGGTGTTTATATTGCCTCACTTCTTTAAGGACGTAGGGCAAAGTGCTGGAAAGAGGATGCGTTTGCATCTTGAAGCTACTGCTGACTGGCTATGTGACCTTAAACAAATTACCCTCTCAGAGCCTCAATTTCTTCACCTGTAAAAAAATTACATTCATAATACCAATCTGTCATGGGGATAATAAATGAGGATTAAATGAAATAACTTGTGCAGAGTTCTTACCATAGTGCCTGAAAAATACTAGGCTCTTAGTTAGGGTTAATTCCCTTCCCCTGAGTACCTTAGTTGGTTACAGCTTTGTCTTTGAAATGCCCCTGGCAGAATAGAAATTGTGTTATCTAGGACAGGGGTCCCCAACCCCTGGGCCTTGGACCGGTTCAGGTCTGAGGCCTGTTAGAAACTGGGCCGCACAGCAGGAGGTGAGTGGCGAACGAGTGAGTGAAGCTTCTTCTGCACTCCCCATCACTCACATTACCACCTGAACCATCATATATCTCCCCCACCCCGCCACCATCCGTGTAAAAATTGTCTTCCACGAAACTGGTCCCTGGTGCCAAAAAGGTTGGGGACCACTGATCTAGGAGAGCAACATATTGACTCAATAAACTTGTTAACACATTTGCATGAGTTAAATGTATTTATTATTAACTTTATAATGTAAATAGCTGGGTCATCAGGAAATGGGACATAGACCAGGATTTGATTTAGAGACAGAAAGTTGGGCATAATCAGGAGGACAGGCTCTTGAATGAGGCAGGACCAGGCAGGGTGCGGGGCTGTGGGGACAGCGTGAAGTTCTAGATATGAGGGGGTGGCATAAATAGGTCAGGAGTTTGGGAAACTGACAGCAAACTCCATTCATGTCACCATTTTGTCTGGACTTGTCTGGGCTTGTGTTTGTTTGTAGTTGAAGTCTCCGTCTTCCTGGTACTGTTGAAGATCCTCATCATCAAGAAAGAGTGCTAAGTGCCAAACTGAAGGATAATTTAGAGTGATACACTCAGTGGATACCGAAATTGGTTTGAATAATCTGTTCAACTATTCTTAATCAGTTTCCTGATTACTAATAAAAAACTCAACGAAAGAGGTAACAACTTGAACATTTTATTATCTAATTTTGAAGATACTCACCCTACTTTATTTCATGAAGAAAATAAGGCACAGAAAACTTGAGTAGCTTATTTTTAAAATTGCATCAGAGTAGAAGGATAGGCCCTATATCCAAGTATGGGTCCATGATTCCATTTCTAGAATTCTGAAATCCAAAAGCCTCTGAAAACCAAAAGCTGTTTTTATTTTGTTTTGTTTCTTAAATGTTTGGCATGAAAACTAAGTTGGCAGCAAGACTTGACCCAAACAGACAGGTTAATTTTACTCCTTATTTATCCCACTTAGCGTGACTCTTCAGACATTTTACTGCAGAAATATTAATGTGTTAAATTACCAGGGGTGCCCTAGACCCCACTTAGAACTTCCTAAATTCTGAAACATATCTGACCTCAAGGATTTTGGTTAGAGATTGTGGGACTTGCACTATACTACAATAATAATTATTTTTATTATTACTATTATTTTAGTTTAATCGTACTTAACAAACTTCAAATACAAAAATTCGTATTTGAAAAATATAAATTAAGGGGTGATTTCTCATTATTCAACATGTAGGCATTTATGTAATCTCTCTGTTTTCAGAAAGGGAGTGTTGCCTGCCGTATCTTGCCTCTTACTCCTCCTCATCCTGTTTTATCTTCTCCAGAGAATAAACCTCCAGGCTTCTGCAGGGGGTGGGCAGCTGCCTGACTGTGTGGACATTTGTTTCTTAAACAGACTTTCAACTGACCTTCCTGTTTAGAGTCCCACGTCCAGCCCTAAATCTTCCAATTCCTGAAATTTTAGGGGTTATGCAGAGTAAATAGTATTGTTTCTTGGCTTTCTGTAATTCAAGTTTTATTTTTAATTTTTTTTCCAAATTAATTAACACTGGGCATTTAGCGTTCCAGTTTTTGAAATTTTGTTGCTGTGATCTTCTCTCTTTTCTTACAGTTTATACTTGAAAATAATAATGATTACCCACCCCGCCAAAAAACCTTTACATTTTCGTGGGGTTTCAGTGAGGGAGTGGAAGTTAAGTATTTGAGTTCTGTCTGCTAAATCAGGAACTGAGCACTTTATTTAAAATAGCTCAATGTTTTTCCTATGTTCATTTTGTACAGTTTCAGTTTATCTTTCTACTAGACTGTCAGTCTCTTACAGACAGAGACCAAGGTCTTCAGTGTTTGGTTGAACTCCCTAAGGTCTTGCTCTCTGTGCAGGCTCCTAGAGCCGTTGTGAAACTGGACTTACCTTTGGCCTGGGATGGGATGATTTCAGGGAAGAGCTGATCAGGATTAGGGTTGAAGCAGAGGAGACTCTGGCATCTGGCAAATGTTTGCTTTCTTAGGAGACTTCGACAGCAACAATTATGGATTTCTAATGAATACATTAGAGTCCACACCACCATGGCTGTAAGTAAGGGTAACATCATAAATATTTAACAATGAGTATGGCAGGGCTGGTGACCAGTTCTGAGACTCCTTTGTACTGTATTGATGCATACCAGCTAACTACCCACCTAGGCTTCTACTTAGGTTCCAGGAAGCCCCCAGCTTTCTCCAGCTCCTGCCTTTATTACCTTGCCCTAATTTCCAGAATGGAGCTTTAGAAAAATGGGTTGGGGCTACTTTCCCCACCTCCCAGGCTTCCTCCTCAAAACTTATACTCCTCAAGTGTCCCTGTGAACAGTGGCAAATACTAGGTGCTGTGGAAATAGAATTATGGTCATCGCCTTTGGGGAGGAGTGTGATGCCAAATAGAGAGAGGGAAGGAATATAGGAGGCAGAGGCAGTGTGAGGTTAGAATGAGCAAAATCAGTCTTATCCAGAGGACATTTCTGCATTAGCAGACTTATCCTAGGCCACCAGAGTCCTGAGCATTTCCCCTGTCAATTCAGGCAAGCAGACATACTCTGCATGACTGCTCTCCCCTTGTCCCCCTTCCCCTAACCTCTTCGAGCTTCCTGCATCCTCCATCGAGCTTCTAGGGGAAGGATAAGGGAAGAGCCAGGAGGGAGCAGTTTTAAGTATAGAGGCACTACCTCTGAATGGCCAAATAGTGTAGACTGTGGTGGAAGGTGAGAGCTGGAGGTGCTGTAGCAATGAGGGGTCCACCAAAGAAACAGCTAAGCAGGCACAGAGGGATGCTTTCCTGTCCTTTCCATTCATGTCACTTATGTAACAAGGTGAATAAGTATGTATATAAGGCATTTTTTTGAGTAAAAAATCAGATAAAAGCTTTTGGTAGGTGAAGAAAGGACATAGGATTAGAGAAAATTGGGAAGCTACTACCTTTATATTTTAAATGGTTCTACTATGTTACAGGGTCTTTGGTTAGGCTGCTTTGGAAACTTTGTCTTGGTTTCTGACTTCTGCCATCTTGGCATCTGCAGGAGAGGAACCCAGGGCTGACTTACAATTAAGCATTCCAAATCGTGGGGTATTTGGAACTGTAGGTTCGAGGGTTAAATTCCTGGTTTCCAGTGGCTCTTCCTGTGCACCCTCTTATTTTTCCACATCTTGTTAAACAGTAATAATTAGAGAAACATTTGAATGTTTCTTCATTTGCCAGAAATTACTCCTAAGATTATTTCTTTATGTCTATCATGGTAATGGTTTGTAGTGCAGCAACGTGAAATTGTGCTGGTCATCACCTTCTAGAGAAATGGAACAGAACCTTAGAGCTGAAAAGCTGGTTGGGTGAACTGAGGGCATGAAGGAGTGTTGTCACAGGGATCCTCTGACTCGGGGGTAGCCTTCCTCTCTGGAGGCTGCCACCTATATAGGGCCAGTAAGGATCTGAACGTAGATACTATCTGGGAGCAGGGTGGTTCTCAGATCTGCCAATAAGGTCACTGACTGTTTACATTAGTCCTTAGCTGACGTTATCACTATCTTTTTTCAGTGTTAATCTTTAGTAAATCCCAAGCTCAGACACATCTACTGAGAAAGCAGTTTGGGTCCATATACAACTATTGAGCATCTCTGAATGTCAGATGCTGTGTTAGCTCTTGGGGTGACAAGGGCAACACTGTTCTTGCCTTTGAACTTACAGTCTAGTGGGAGGAAACAGATACACAAACAGATAGCTTTAAACAGTGTGGTTCTGAGGAATAAATTGGGGAAAACAGAGCTTGTTGACTAGTTAAATCTGGGAGCTAAGAAAAAGGAGAAGTGTCTGGGGTCACCTTCAGATACTGCCAACCATTTTCTCCTCCTTGAACTCTCCCTCCCTGGGGCTCCACACACTATCTTACAGTTCTGTCTCTCATACTCTCCTTCAATAGATCCACTTCAAAGACTGTCTTTAAATGCTGTCCCCGAGCCCCCTCTTCAGCCGTCTGCTCTTTTCTCTATCTTCTTCTCACAGGGGAAGGATTTCCAAAGCTCTGTCTCCATCTCAGACCTCTCTTCTAACAGCACATTCACATTTTCCAGCATCTACTTCATCGCTTCAGCTGCCACAGGCACTGCAGACTCAGTGTGCCAAAACTTCTAGCCCCCAAAGCTGTGTGTCTTCCTGCTGCCCTCTCCCACACTGCCTGGGACACCCTCTATAGAAGGAAATAGAAATGGACAGAAGTCTCATGCAGCACTGTCCAACAGAAATATGTCAGCCACATATGTACTTTAGACTTATCTACTAGCCAAGTTAAAAAAAAAAGAAACATGAAATTAGTTTTAATAATATATTAACCCAATACACAGCATGTTATCACTTCAACACATAATCAATATAAAAATTATTGAGATATTTTACATTCTTTTTTTTCATACTGAAGCTTTGAAATTCAGTGTACTTTAATCTCAGTTTGGACCAGCTGTTGTTTGGGCCAGTACTTCAAGTGCTTAATAGCCACATGTGGTTATTGGCTCCTATGTTAGAGCGTGCAAGTCTAGAATGAAAAAGGTAGTTTTGCGGCTGGGTAAAAACGGTCTTGTAAGAAGTATTGTAGATACATGGAAGTATGATAGGATACATACATTATAAGCATCACTATTTTTATGATTCATGTATATTCTCCATTCCTTATGGTTTCCCTCTAATATTTAGAGAAGCTTTTGAAATTTCAGTGTTTCTCAGAAGTGCTAAGAATTCTTCCTCCAATGCTGGGAAGGGATTTTCAAGAGAGTAGCTCATCTCCCTCCGCTCCCCCCTCCACAGAACCCCAAGAGGAAGGCGAAATTGTCAGCACAGAGCCCCCCCCACCCCCCACCCCCGCACTTGGATAGTCCCTTCCACTGAAGCTTATTGTGCAATCTCTGGGTTTTGTTTTAGAAGGAAATTGCTTTTCTTCACAATTCCTTTTCAAAATTTTCATACCTTAGCTGCCAGAAACAAAATGTATTTACTTTACAATGGTTATTACAGCCAAAGCCACCATATATCCCGGATTGTTCAAGGATGGTGTTAATTTTTAATATTGTCTCTTTCAGTCCATGCATCTTGAATTTTAGTTCAGAAAATAGGATCTCTCTTTCACACTCCTGAGTGTGAAACAGTGGAGAGTACTGTGGTGATCAACCAACTGGCGCTCACCAGTTCCTGGAACTTAGAACTTAATTCTGGATGCTTTTCTGTTGTTTCAGTAGACTGCTCCTTTCCCTGCTCCTGCTCCTAGGGAGGCCATCCCTTTCCTGTGGTAACAGGTCATGAACCTGGGCAGTAGCCCGTCCTTCTCAGGAGGCCTAGTTTATACTACTGTTCATAAATCAATCTGAGTTTTAAGAGGTGCTTTGTTTTTGAAGAAGAAGAGATTTCTAAAGTTATGTAGAGGCAACAAAGCTTTCTAAGAATATTTTTGGCAGGCTGATACAGAAGTATTTAAAAAAAGGAAAAGATACAGGCCCTGGGAGACTGGTGTTAGCCGTTGGGACACCAGCCAGATATTGGTGCTCACAAATTGGGGGAGACAATGGTCTTTACTGTTACTGTTCAAAATGCTGTTCACGGTCTCTTATCGTCAACTAAAATTATTTCACTTTCAAGGTCTAGGCCAGTGTTAGGTGGGGTGGAGGAGGCCTTTTGCCTAAGGCCTGCCTTCCACGCGGGCGTCCCGGGGAAGTGTCCAGTGTCCCACCCGGTGGGCCTCTCCCCCCAGGGCGAAGGGCACGCGGAAGCGTGGGGGGGCGGGGAGGCAGTCGCGGGGGGGGGGGTCGCGTTGCCCAGGTTTTCCCGGCTGTCAGTCTCCCAGCGTCCCCAGCTTTCCAGGTAGGGACGACCCCTCCCACGCAGCGCAGTTCGGGCGGGTGGGAAGGAGGGGCTGGGCTCCGAGCGCCCGCCCCTCCATCTATCACATGGCCGGAGAGCCACAAAAACAACAGCTTTGGCCAAGACCGTGACTTCAGGAAGGGGAAAGCAGTGTTCTCGCAGCCAGCCCCCACCCCATGGAGGAGAGTTTTCTTGAATCCTTTGGGAGGCTGAGCCTCCGGCAGCAGCAGCAGCCGCCTCGGCCGCCCGCCCCGCCGCCCCCGCGTGGGACACCTCCGCGCCGCCACAGCTTTCGGAAACACCTCTACCTCCTGCGAGGCCTCCCGGGCTCCGGGAAAACTACGCTGGCCAGGTAATGACGCGTCCGGGCGCCGCGCGCGGACCCAGCCGAGCCAGCCCCTTGCCCGGCCCCGGCCCGAGACTGACGGGGGGAAGCCGGGCCGCCCGGTGCCAGCCGGGCCGCGGGCTCGAGACGCGGGTGACCCGTCCCGTTGGTTTCCATGCTGCACCCTCGCAGGAGGACGGCTGTCAGCACTGCGCCTGGCGCGAGCCCCAGATGGCACCGGCCCCCGCACGGCCCCTGCGCCAGCCGGGCGGGTAGCCTTCGCCCGGAGCCTCGCAGCGCGGGGTCGGGGGCCCGCGGGCAGTCTTCTTCAGGAAAGCCCGATGGCGACTGCCGAGGAAACCACCGGGCCTCCCGCTGGCACGCAGGCACCCGCCACGGTGCGGCAACAGGCGTTTTAAACCTGAGCGGAGAAGTGGGGGCCCAGGGGCAGGGGCTGGGACCCGGGCGCGCGGCCGCGTAGAAAATCTGGTGGAGGGAGGCAGCCCTGCGTGTGCTTTGGTGGCTGCGAAGGCGCACAGGTGCCCGGGGGAGGGGGTTGCGCGGCCGCTGGAGGCCGTCATTGACACAGCTTCGCAACGGGAGCCCAAATTGGTTTACTCGCTAGGTGCGCCAGCGGCCCCCGTACCGGGTCAGCGTGAATTGCACGGCCTCGTTGCTGGGGCCACGTTGCTAGGCCCGCCGCTCCAGCCTCAGCTCCCTCCACTCTGTCCTGCGCCTGATGTTCCTGCAGCGCTGAACTGTTTCTCTCCTTGCCTTTGCTGGCGCTGCCCCGCGTGCCTGGTTTGCCTGCCCGGGTTGCCTTCTACCGCCCTCTCCCCTACTGATTCCACCAGCCCTTTACGACTCAGGCTTATTAATCCTCGCCCTCCGGGCTCCCCCGCTTCCTGTTTACACCTCTGTGGCTGCGCTTGGTTTTGCACATGGTTTCGTTTATCCTTCTGTAAGTTTCTTGAAGGTAGGGGCCGTATCTTACCCTGCAAAGCACAATGTTTGGCAGTAGTATGTGTTCAATAGAAGTGGTCCCTTGCCCTCAAAGAGCTTTCCATCTCACCAGAGAGGTAAGGCTAGCTGTAGAACCATGGGACTGGCCATAGAACTGTGGAACCAATGAAGAAGAATCAAGGTGGTAGCACACATTGAGAAGCAGATTTGAATGGTACACAAAGACCGTGGGAGGAGGGTCTGGATTCTTTAGGGTCAGGGAACTGTGACAGCCCTGGTGTTGTGCTGCCAGTTTTAGTTAGGATTCCTGGTTGATTTGTGGAGTAGAAGCCTTTAGCAAAACAATATTGCTACATTTTCACAGATTCAAGAGATGGGCGACTTCCAAAGGGCCATTGGTACCCTTTTCTAAGAAACACGCGCATTTCAATAGGCCTTCTCTCTGGCTGGGTAGAGAATGGGGGAGCCTGCCTAGAACCCAGCAGAACTTGGTTATTTTATGATACAGTCATGGTGGGTACATCTGTTACCAACAAGGTATCTTCTGAAATCAAATCCCGATCAGTTTTACTTCGGCTTTGCTGGTCTGTGGCCTATCACACACTGTCCGAGAAGGCAGTAAACATCTTTGGCCAGATTTTGTTTATAATTAAAGAAGGGAAGTAATATGGTGAGTGGAAGGTGCACAGAATTGAACAGCAGAAGCCGTGAGTTTGGGACCTCACTTTCCTCATCTCTAAAGCGAGTGGATTGGCCTGGGTAGTCTTTAAGGTCCCTTCTGGCTCTAACATTCTACACTTTTAGGATTTTAATTCCTGGTTGACATTTGGCTAAGCGGAGGACACCGGATGAGAGACCAGCTTATTAAAGAACATCTCTCTAGGGACAACTGGTGTGAGCACTTCCCTGGGAGTCTGAAGATTGTGCCTTTAGATTCTCTTCATCACAAAATAGTTGGTGACTTTGGGCAATCACCTGCCTTTAATTCTTTTTACTTTCCTTTACATGTGAATACTGAGAAGGAATTAGATGATTTACTGAAGATCTTTCTAGCTCTTAATTTCTAGTTGTCAGACTTAAAAATGTTTTGTTAATAATGGCTAGGTAGGGAGCTCTGACCTTTGAGTCAATTTATGGCTTCTTTTTTTTTCTTTCTTTGCCTGTGCCCCACGGCTTGTGGGATCTTAGTTCCCCAACCAGGGATTGAACCCGCACCCCCTGCACTGGAAGTGCGGAGTCTTAACCACTGGACTGCCAGGGAGATCCAAGCTCTGCCACTGACTCGATATGATCTCAACTCCTCTGCACCTCAGTTTCCTTCCCTTTTAAATAGGGCTATCTGCTCTGTCTACTTCAGAGGACTCTTGTGAGGATTAAATGTGTATGAGAGAACTTGTTAAACTTTAAAGTGCTGTATAAATTTTAAGAGGCATTAGTTACTGCCGAAGATGTTGATCAGCAGAGATAATCTTCAAGGTGTTCTTAGGGAGAAGTCTGGCTCTGAAGTGAAGGAGGCAGCTGGGAGTTGACATTGTGAGTTCTCTTGATAGGCTGGGCATTGGCAGTTCTGAGAGCACAGGACTTTGGCCCTGCTTTGGGGTGTGTTGTGCATTTACATGGAAATCAGGAAAGTAGGCAAGGATACAGTCCACAGCTCAGCGAGGAGAGAGGTCTGCAGGGAGGATGCAAGGTGTAGTGGGTTGTGACAGGCCATGTCCTTCAAGGAGCTGCCTTCCCCACTTTTTTGTTGGGGGGTCAGGTTGGGGAGAGAAGGAGAATGGCAAATTATTAAAAAATACATGTGTAAGAAAATAGTAAAACTGTAAGCCTATCTTATGTATTTTTGGATTCTGGGAAATTCATATTTTCATTATTCTATGTATTTTCCAAATTTTCCATAATGGACATGTATTTCTTGGATCAGAAAAATAAAACTTTTTTTTCTATAAAATTTGGAAATCGTTTTTACAAATGCGGGTTCAGCTTTTTTCTGCTTCACTTTTGTTTCTCATTTGATTAAAGAATTAAAAATGTTTTTGAAATTAGAATATGTCTGGTCTTCCAAATCAATGTTATATTTCTATGCTTTTCACCTATATGTTTTCAGTTTGCAGGGACTGGAATGTGGAAACCATCTATTTAAATTCTTTGGACAGGTTAAAAAAAAGCAGTTAGAGTTGTATCTAGTTTAAAATTTTTAAGTACATCAGAGTACTAAAAATTTAGCTTGTCCCTTATATGTGTTTTGTCACCTCTGTTTCATTTAAAAAGCGTTTCAAAAATAGGTTCTTACCATTGACCTGTAAGTCCTGCTTCCAGGAATTCATCCTAAGACAATAACTGGACAAGTGCATGAGGATAGAGGGATGTTCAGCAGAGTTTTTGATGTGATAGAAAAAAAATATGAAAAAGAAAAAAATGTGAGCTGACTTAAGTGTACAAAATAGAGGATTGGCTTATAAGTCATGAGTCATTAGTGAGAACATAGATGTACATTTGACTACAAATAAATACACAAAAATCCCATTTTCTGTTCAAAGAAATGTGTAAAAAGATATTGTTCATAGTGTTAACGCAAGTTAGTGTGCCGGACGCACAGTGAGGCCAAACAAACTGAAACGTTGGAGTTTGGAACAGAGGAAGGTTTATTGGAAGCCCATGCAAAAAGAGGTGGCTCATGCCCTAAAAAGTCCTGAGCTTCCAGAAGGGCTTCGGCAATGCACTTTTAAAAGCCAGGTGGAGGGGGCGGGTCGCAGGGTTTGTGATCAGCTTGTGCACGGTTCTCTGATTGGCTGATGGTGAGGTAGCAGGGTGGTATCACAGGGAGGCCTGGAGCTGTGTGTTTATGGTCATCAAGTAGTTAACGTCTTGCATTTGTTGGAGAGGGGAGTTTTTTACATCTGCAAGACAACTCAGGAAATGTGCGTCAAATACTATTATCTGGATAGTTCAGAGAGGAGCCAAAGCAGAGGATATGGGGGAAGGCCTGTCCCAGGAATGCCTCCATGGGGTCCTGCTAGGTTACAATAGTTGTTGATTTTTAGGCAGTGGGATGGAATATAGACTTTTGCCCCTGAGTTATTTTCTCATTTTTTCTACAACAAATACATATTACTTGTTAACTTTTTAAAGGTGAAAATAACTTTTTAAGTTAGCTGCAAATAGTTTTATTCAGTAACTTGGCTCGGTAGACCTAGGTTGTGTGATGAAGCATTTATTAAATAACCAAGTAAATATGTCATTTTCTATATAAAAAGGCTTTCCTAGCTTTATTCTTGATTGGGCATACTAGAAAGCTTTTTTAATCTGTAAGGAAACTGATTTTAATTATTTGGTGCTATTATTTAATATTTTATTAATTAGCATATGAACTAGCATAGGTCACTTAATTGAACACTTCAGGTTCTTCTTCATTAAAATGAAGCTAATATTCCATTAGTAAGTTTATTGTGAGGATTTAAGGTACTGTGGTCAACAAGGATCCTATGCTTATGAATGTGAAAGCACCGATGAATGTGTGGGCCATATAAATACCAACTATTGTTAATTTTTCACTAGTCAACAATAGTAGTATTTACTGAGTACTTATAAGACTGTTAGCACTTGCTTAGTAAGGTATATACAAAATAAGATTAAGAGAAGGAGCCTACACAAGACCAACAAATGGAAGACAATAACCAGTACACTGCTGTGGGTAAGTAAAGTCTCATGGGGAATAGCCTGTTCTTTGCTGGTGGTGTTCAAGGCCAGGGGAGTCACTGAGCATGGTTAGGAAGATAGGATAATTAGGGAAGAGCTAGTCTCCTCCATGTGGAGATGATTCTTGACCTGGCCTTGAAGACCAGGAGGATGTGACTGCACAAAGGAAGAGGATTACTATCATGAATAAGGAGATGGAGATTGGAAAGAGCTGGATGTTCTAGGCTCATGAGGAGCATGGTTTTACTGCAGTGGGTTGTTTATATTAGTGAGTGTGTTGGTTAGGTAAACCCAGGGCCAGATCATGGAGAATGTTAAAATCTGGATAAAGGAGTACAGGGTTGAGAGAAGAAACAGGATTCCTGTCCTAAGACCCTTTCACTCTCAGCACGTGATCCAGAACTATTTCTTTTTCCACAGCTGAACTGATAAACTCACTTGGATCTGCACTTGTTCTGTCCTCCAACTTCAGTGAAAACATCTGTGGACGTCTGTTTACCTCTGTGCTTTCTTCTGTGCGTGTGTGGACATTTTAACTGCTTTTAAGTGTCCAATTAACTGGTATTAATTACATGATGTGCAACCATCTCCAGTACCTTTTTAAAAAAAATTTTATCACCACAAACAGAAACTCTGTACCCATTAAGCAATAACTGCTCATCCTCCCACCCTCGCCTCAGCCCCTGGTAACCTCTGATCTACTTTCTGTCTCCATGTATTTGCCTACTCTAGATACCTCATGTAAGTGGAATCATACAGTATTTGTCCTTTCTTGTCTGGCTTATTTCACTTAGCTTAATGTTTTCAGGCTTCATCCATGTTGTAGCATATGTCAGAACCTCATTACTTCGTGGCTGAATAGCATTCCCTTGCATGGATATACCACTAAATTGTCCTTTTGAAATGAAATGAAATGGCAATAGTATAGTCTTTTTTTTTTTCTTAATGACGTTATTTGAAAAATTAAAAGTTGTCAACCTTATGTCAGTCCCCGGAATGTTTTTGAATCTTTACGTATCAATCAAAGCAAAGTCTGGGGACCACACTCTAGGACATATGTCCTTTGCAATGTGCTAGTTTGTTTTGGCACCATCAAAAACGGTTTGTAACATGGATTCGGTAGGTTCAAAGGATGTTCACTGACAGCTGTCTTTTCTCCTCATTTTTATCTCTGGACAACATGGAATTTTCCATCAAAAGAAATACCTTTTCATTATTTCTTGGCATTAGAGCTTTCCAAAGAGGTGAAAGGATGCTTTCCTGATGTGATGCAATGATGGGACAGAGATGGGGACAAAGGTATACTTTACAAACAAACACAATTTTTTTAAAAATATGGGAAACAGTGAGAAGAGGGGATTAGTTAACTAAGTAGTGAGTAATTAGACCCCAAAGTGTACTCACTCCACAGTGCACTAAGCCAGCAGGCCTGGACCATGGTGTTTTTAATTATGAGCATAGGGCTCTCATAAATAAAAGCAAGGTCAAAATAGGGAGTTGGCAGTATTCCAAGTCTGTGTGTATGAAAATAGAGTATCAGGCAGGTGACGTCTCAGAGTTTTAGCCACTTAGGTCTACTTGGAGAAGGTACTTTTTATATTTTTAGTAATTTTCCTAAGATGGGTCCTGAATCTCTTCTCCCCATCGCTGAGAATCCTTGCAGTGCCTCTCTTTGGAGGCTGGGATGAATGAGTACTATATGTGCTTCCTATGTTCACAGAGAGTAAGAACACACTCTGCAGTATGTGTTCACAATCACTTACTAGAAAGGTAACAGGCGAATCCCCACCACCATAGTCCTGGAGCTGTCGGGGTAGTGGAAGAAGACCCTGCTGAATTGGGCAATATAGTGTCGCAGATGTGGTTATGATTAGAGAAGCAGTAGGAATAGAGGAAGAAATGAAAGGGGAAGAATGTTTTCATAGGAAAATCTCAGGAAATGACCAAGAAGTTCCCACAGTGTTCATCTAGTCCAAGCTCAAGACACTAAACTCTGAGAAGTTATATACTTTAAAAAAAAATTTTTATTGAAGTATAGTTGATTTACAATGTTGTGTAATTTCTGTGCAGCAGAGTGACTCAGTTATACATATATATATACACACACACATATATATATATTCTTTTTCAGATTCTTTTCCATTATGGTTTGTCACAGAATATTGAATATGGTTGCCTGTGCTATACAGTATGACCTTTTTGTTTATCCATCCTATATATAATAGTTTGCCTCTGCTAATCCTAAACTCCCATTCCTTCCCTCCCCTACCCCCCTCCCCCTTGGCAACCACAAGTCTGTTCTCTATATCTGTGAGTCTGGTTTTGTTTTGTAGATATGTTGATTTGTATTGAATTTTAGATTCCACATATAAGTGATATCACTTGGTATTGGTCTTTCTGACTTACTTTGCTTAGTATGATAATCTCTAGTTGTATTCATATTGCTGCAAATGACATTATTTCAAGAAGTTGTATATCTTGATCAAGTTCATAGCAATGAATTCTCCTTATTTCTAATCAGAGCTTTTTCTTCTGCACCAAAGGAAGAGACTAGTGGGACTAAGGTGGTAAAAGTATAATGAGGTTGGTTTCAATCTACTGTTCATGAAAAAACAGGTAAAGGCCCTATTAAGTGGGCTTAGTTTATTACCTGGATTTCAACTGTCAGGGTAAGGAAGCCACATGCTATTATTTGTCAGTATTGGTGATATGTTTCTTCTAATACAAAAAAAATTACCGAGAATTGATTTTATTTATTTTTGGCTGCGTTTTGAGTCTCCATTGCTGCACGTGGGCTTTCTCTAGTTGTGGTGAGCTGGGGCTACTCTTCATTGCAGTGCGTGGGTTTCTCATTGCAGTGGCTTCTCTTGTTGCGGAGCACGGGCTCTAGGCACACGGGCTTCAGTAGTTGTGGCACACAGGCTCAGTAGTTGTGGCTGGCAGGCTCTAGAGCACAGGCTCAGTAGTTGTGGTGCATGGGCTTAGTTGCTCTGCGGCATGTGGGATCTTCCCAGACCAGGGCTCAAACCCATGTCCCCTGCGTTGGCAGGCGGATTCTCAACCAGTGCACCATCAGGGAAGCCCCAATTTTCTTTATTAATGTGGTACCATTGAGGGCCATGGGGAGAGATGAGATTTGGATTTCTAAATAAGTATTCATATTTATCCTGACTATGATGTGTTGGGGAGAGATGGCCAACACTGACCTCCCAGGGTTATCTCATGTTTCTTCCTCATTCACTCACATGACAGGATATTTATAACATAACCCAACTTAGTGCCCAGGTTCCTTCTTGGCATTTTGACGAACTCTTCTCTATATAATGGCAACCGTTCTAGGCCCATTCGGACTCTAGAGGAACCCAGTATGAAATTATTATCATTCCAAGTTACCTAAAGATAGCTAGGTTCTATGAGATTAAGGAAATAGTACGATAAGAGGAAAACTAGTCTCACGTCTGATTGTTCCTTCATAATGCTCTCCGTCGCATTGCAGGCATGGCTTGGGGAGAAGGCTATCTGTTTTGATCAAGGTAAGAGCCTGGGAAGGGGTATGGCAGTAATGGAGACAAAAGAAAGCCCACATTTACTGAGTATTGACTGTATGCAGGCACTATATATGCTAGCTTACTGGATCTTTACAATAATCCTAACATGGAGTGTTTTTATGTTACAGATGAGGACGTTAGGATCAGAGAATCATGCATTTGATTCTGAGATTCAGGATTTCATAATGCACAAAGTGGTCTTACCTTACCAGCGATGTTCATGGACAAAAACACCTACATCCACTTTTGACGATTAAGGAGTCCTGTTGAAGTATTGTATAACTAGAATATTTCAGTGTTCTTTACCCATACTTTTTAAGGTTATGATGAAGAAAAGGGTCTGAAAGGGACCTTCTCTGCCATCCAGAAAGGCCCTCTGGATGGTAGCACCTCTCCAACCTTCTTTGCCCCTTACTTTGACTTTCTTTTCTTTCTTGAACTTAGCACCACTTGGCATATACATACCTGTTTATTATCTATTTCTTTTATGAGAAGGTAAGCTTCATGAGATGTGATGCAAGCTCCATGAGATCAGGGGCTTTATTCTGTTCAGTCCCTAAAAGAAGGCCTGGCACATAGTAGGTCTAAATATTTGATGGATGTGTTAATTCCAGAAACTTCCTAAGAGTTGGTAGCTCAGAATCAGCATGGGTCTTGAGTAAACAACAAAACCAAAAAGGAGATTATTCACATAAAGAGAAATGTAAAAGAATGCACGAGCTGTTGAGAATAGACAAGAGGGGGAAAAATAAAGAAAAAGAAAAAAAAACTTTAATTCCGTTCATAAGAAACCCATTCCTGTGTTTTACATGTGAAAATGTTTCATGTGCCATCTCCTTCACCCAATAGTTATCCTAAAGAGAGATTTAAAAATAAGTATCGGGCTTCCCTGGTGGCGCAGTGGTTGGGAGTCCGCCTGCCGATACAGGGGACACGGGTTCGAGCCCCGGTCCGGGAAGATACCACATGCCGCGGAGTGGCTGGGCCCGTGAGCCATGGCCACTGAGCCTGCGCATCCGGAGCCTGTGCTCCTCAACGGGAGAGGCCACAACAGTGAGAGGCCTGCGTACCGCAAAAAAAAAAAAAAAAAAAAGTATCAAAGATACAGCTGTTTTCCCATTTAAACAGCAGTCAAAAAAGAGCCCAGAGTGACAGTTTTCCTGTCTGGCCACTGTTCTGTTGTCTGTAACTGCTTTATGACATTTTGGGAAAACACAGCTAAAAACAA
Source organism: Lagenorhynchus albirostris (assembly GCF_949774975.1). Classification (NCBI taxonomy): domain Eukaryota; kingdom Metazoa; phylum Chordata; class Mammalia; order Artiodactyla; family Delphinidae; genus Lagenorhynchus; species Lagenorhynchus albirostris. The sequence continues at coordinate 8,851,353 of NC_083112.1, read as the reverse complement.
GTTAGTGCTGAGGTGGGTGTGCTTCTGATTCCTTCTCCTCTTCAGAGCATGGCTGAGTTGAAAACATAAAACATAGCCTGTGGCATTGCTGGATTCTCTGGAAGGGTGCTGTTCGCATTCAAGATACTGAAAGGAATTTCTCCTAGAAACTGCAGTGGAGCCACACTGGCACATGAGGGCTAACGGTTAGTCTGGTTTTGGATCTCATAAACATGCCCTACTTTGGAGGTGTGAGGAGTGAGCATAGGACAGCCTGGGAACTCTTCACTGGAGCCCCCTTAGCCACTGTGGCTTGACGGTATCCATGGTGCTGGTGATGGTTGAGCTCCATCTCTCCAAGGGCAGGGCTCAGCCTTGGCATGGTGGTTGGCAGCACCGAGAAGGGCAGGCCACACCGGGCTTCAGGGGAGACTAGCCTGAGATGTTTACAGACATGTCTCCCTCCCCATTCTCCTCAGGTTGTTGGGTCACTGAATCTGTTTCCTGCCTCCCAGCTTAAAGTCCTTGAGAATTCCAGTAACATCTAGAGGGAGTGCTGGAATCTAAGAATTCTCTCTCCTAGTCCTCTTTGGGGGTAAATCTGAAGTTTGGGTAAAATTCTCAACATGTAAAGATGAGTAAATAGAAATTCTCCTCACACAGTTTGGGACCCTATACAAAGTTTACATAATTAAGACAACAGAGCCTAACATTCAAGAACCATTCATACAGTTACCAAATATTTATTATCTCTCATGTACCTGGCATTCTTCTAGATGCTTAGAATAGAACGGTGAACAAAAGAAACAAAAATCCCTGCCTTCATGGAACATATATTCTATCAGAGAGAAAAATTTTTTTCTGAAGGAAAGAAGGAAATTTTAAATAACATCTGCTCTGCTCTGTTCTTTCAAAAAACAAACAAAAAGGATTTAATAGCTATTCCACTTGGAGTATATACCCTCAGGAGACATTGTACATATGCACAAGGAGATTGGCACAGTGATGTTCACGTAAAGTTGTTCATGATAGAGAAAATTGCAAACAACCTCAATGTCACTAGAGAAAAGGATAAATGTGGTTTGTTTATTTTATAGCACTCAATCACAGTGGTTTAGTGTATAGCTCTGAGGCCAGAAGCCTGGGTTTTAATCCAACTGTACCACTCTCTGGTCTTTTTTTTTTCCGCCAGCTTTATTGAGGTGTAATCAACACATTGTGTAAGTTTAAGGTGTACAATATGTTGATTTGATACATTTCTTTATTGAAAAGTGGTTACTACCGGACTTACCTGGTGGCGCAGTGGTTAAGAATCCACCTGCCAATACAGGGGACACAGGTTCGAGCCCTGGACTGGGAAGATCCCACGTGCCGCAGAGCAACTAAGCCTGTGCACCGCAGCTACTGAGCCTGCACTCTAGAGCCCGCGAGGCACAACTATGGAAGCCCGTGCACCTAGAGCCCGTGCTCCGCAACAAGAGAAGCCACCGCAATGAAGAGTAGCCCCCGTTCGCAGCAACTAGAGAAAGCCTGCGCACAGCAACGAAGACCCAACACAGCCAAAAATAAATGAATAAATTAATTTTTTTTAAAAAAGAAAAATGGTTACCACTGTTGTTAGCCAACGCCTCCATTGTGCCACATAATTACCATTCTTTTTTTGTGATGAGAATATTTAAGATCTACTCTTTAAGCTACTTTCAAGTGTATAATAACAGTATTAACTATACCCACCATGCTGTGCATTAGATCCCCAGAATTTTTTTTTTTTTTTTTTTTTGCTCTATGCGGGCCTCTCACTGTTGTGGCCTCTCCCGTTGTGGAGCACAGGTTCTGGACGCGCAGGCTCAGCGGCCATGGCTCACGGGCCCAGCCGCTCTGCGGCATGTGGGATCCTCCCAGACCCGGGCATGAACCCGTGTCCCCTGCATCGGCAGGCGGACTCTCAACCACTGCGCCACCAGGGAAGCTCCCGATCCCCAGAATTTATTCATCTGATAATTGGAAGTTTGTACTCTTTGAGCAACATTTCCCCATTTCCCACACCTTCAGCCCCTGGTAACCACCACTATATTCTCTTTCTATGAGTTCAACTTTTTTAGATTCCACATATAAGTGAGATCATACAGTATTTATCTTTCTCTGATTTATTTCACAACATAATGCCATTAAGGTTCATCCATGTTGTCACAAATGGCAGGATTTCCTTCTTTCTCATGGCAGAATAATATTCCATTGTATATATTTACCACATTTATCCATTTGTCTATTGACAGACACTTAGGTTGTTTTCATATCTTGGCTGTTGTGAATAATGGTTCAGTGAACATGGGAGTGCAGATAACTCTTCAAGATCCTGTTTTCATTTTCTTTGGGTATATAACTAAAAGTGGGATTACTGGATTTTATGGTAGTTCTATTTTTAATTTTTTGAGAAACCTCCATTCTGTTTTCCACAGTGGCTGCACTAATTTACATTCCTTCTAACTGTGCACGAGGTTTTCCTTTTCTCCACGTCCTCATCAACACTTTTAATCTCTTGTCTTCCTGATGACAGCCATTCTAACAGGTGTCAGGTGATAGCTCATTGTGGTTTTGATTTGCGTTTCCCTGATGGTTAATGATGTTGAGCACCTTTTTACGTACCTGTTTGCCATTTGTATGTCTTCTTTGGAAAAATGTCTATTCAGATCCTCTGCCCATTTTTAAATTGGATTGTTTGGTTTTTGCTAATGAGTTATATGAGTTATTTATATATTTTGGATATTAATCCCTTATCAGATATATGATTTAGAAATATTTTCTTCCTTTTGGTAGATTGCCTTTTTATTTTGTTGATTGTTTCCTTTGCTGTATAGAAGCTTTTCAGTTTGATGTAGTCTTATTAATTTTTGCTTTTATTGCTTTTGCTTTTTGGTGTAATATCCAAAAAATCATTGCCAAGACCAATGTCAAGGAGATTTTCCCCTATGCTTTCTTCTAGGAGTTTTATGGTTCAGGTCTTATGTTTAAGTCTTTACTCCATTTCAAGTTTTTGTGAGCAGTTTAAGATAGGGGTCCATTTCCATTCTGTCTTAACCACTGCCACATACTAAACTAAAATTTTAGACGGACTGGGTAGTAAAATGTAGTAGAACATGGATGAATATTTACATAATCTTGGGTTGGGAAAGACTTGTAAATGTATTACCAAAGACAGAAAGTAGAAAATAAAAGATGGATACATGTGACTAAGAAAACTTCTAATAACTGAGACTTGTATGTTAGAGTTCATTATAAACAAAATTAAAAAGAAATTGATGTACTTAAGAATTTTACATATTCAAAAAGAAAGCCATAAACCTCCCAATAAGGAGGTTTTATTAGGACATGAAAATGCAGTTCACAAAAGAATATCTCTAAATGACCAGCACGCATAAGAAAAAGTATTTAAACTTGCTGGTAATCAAAGAAGTTGGGGCCAAACTAAATACCTAACCCCACAGAGCATTGGTTAAGTAAATTATGGTACATCCATATGAATAACTATGTCGTAATCATTAAAAATAATGGCACAAAGTCATATTTCATGAGGTAGGAAATAATTGCTGTGGAAATAAGTTTGGTGAAAATAAGTTGGTATTCTCTACATTATGTTTCTGTTTTTATATAACAAAATATCAGATGAGAGAAAAATAAAAAAATTCTGTCCCCTGGAAAAAGGATCAAAATATTAACAATTATTTTTAAGTGGGGGAATATAGGAACCTCTCCTATTTTGCAGTTTTCTCTTTCAAAATATTTTGCCTTGAATATGTATTACTTTGCTAATAAGAAAGGAAAAGTTGTATTTTTAAGGTTGGTGTAGACAAAGACACAGGAGCCAGCTTGAAGGGGTACCTGCTGGTCAGATTTGGGGCCATTTGCTCATCATAAAGAATAATGATGGTAAGCATTATCAAAAGGGGACAGGGAAAGAGAGCTCTTCCTTACTAGACAATGCCACCTAGTAAATATAGAAGAAATTACATGGGATAATCAGTATTTGCAATTCCCAATGTAATAACTGATTTGGCAGTGATCGGCAATGAATGTAAAGATCGTTGAGGGAAAGGTTGTTGGGGAACAGGATGTTACGTGGAGTCTCGTGTTTCACACCCCCTGCCCACCAGCATTACATAGTATTACAAGGGAAGCAGTGCACCTTTACAGTGGAGAGATCTAGCTGACAGCACCTTTTAGCCAAGTGGTCAAACTTAGCACAATGGTACAAATGGTCATTATGTGCAATCAGAAGTACACAAACATCACCTCTGTACGTTCCTTCTAAAAATGTTTAACCTGGATCTAATTATGAGGAAACAATCATGCAAACCCAGAATGTGGGGCAGTCTCAAGCCAACCGACTAGACTTTTCAAAAAGGGAAACCAAAGAAGGCATGACAGTTCTAGATTAAAAGACACCAAAGAGACATAATAACCAAATGCAGTACTTGAACCTATGAAAGATATTATTGGTACCATGAAGGAAATTTTAAAATTTTAAAATAAAAAGATCTATTAACATTAGCTATTATAAATAGCTATAATGTAAAATTACAATGTAAATTAATACACTTATAATTTATTTATAGTATATATTTATAATATTTGGTATAATTTATAATTATAATAAAGTAATATAAATTAATGTTATTTTTAAGATGTGATATAATTATGTAGGAGAATGTTCTTATTTATAGAAGATACTTGACAAAGCATTTAGGAACAAAGTATCATGATGTCTGCAACTTACTTTTAAATGGTACATCAAAAATACATATGCGAGAGATGTAAAATAAATGAGGCAAAATGTTAACAACTGTAGGTGAAGGGTAAGGAGAGTTCATAGTATTATTCCTTCAACTCATTTCTATAGGTTTGAACCTTTTCTACATATAAAAGGTTGGGGGGGGAAGTTCAGGTGGCAATAAAAAGGAGAGGGCAAGTATGGAATAAATGCGACAAGGGACGTGGCAGCCCAGTACAGTGTATGGATCTTGTTTAGCTCTTGATTCACACAAACCAATTATAGTAATATGTTTATGAGAAAATCAGGGAAATCTGAACGCTGATGCGGTATTTGCTGAAATGAAGTATGAAGCAGATGGAAGAAAACTGGCCATATGATGATAATTGTTAAAGCTGGACGATGGGTACATGGGGAATGATTATATTATTCTGCCTACTTTTGCATGTTGGAAAATTTCCATAATAAAAAGTTAGGGGTACAACTCAAAATTACATTCTAATGTTGGACTTTTGTCAGCGAGTGGGGAGTAACTAATAGATATCTAAATATATTCCCATGGTTCTCTATTATTAAATAAAAGAATGATGTAAGTTGTGAAATCAAGATTAGAGCCTTGAGTTTCTCTTCACAGTAGTGCTTTCAAGTGAATTTGGGGGGAGCTGTGGAGGTGAAAATTATGTGGATGTAATTGTCTTTCTATTTTTTTCCCTTTTATTTTCATTCTCTCAATTTCCCTAATGCATGAGGCTCCCTGACCACCATAAAGCAAGCTAGAGCTGGGGCATTATCCTCATCACTTCTGAAGCTGATGGAATGGTATTTATTGCTTCCACTTAAGTTTGAGACTCTCAGGATTGTCTATTTAATCAGTTTTTCATTTAGCTAGGAGAGCTTTTATTGTCTTGCATATTCAAGATGTACCATGACTGCCAGTGCTAATTTAACATTCAGGTGAAGATAAAACAAGTTTTCGAAGGAATGATCATTCAGTAAGATCATGAAGACCGCTTTTTCTTCCTCCCTTGCCCACACATTCCATCCGAGTTGTAAAGGTGAAAAATACTCATATTTTTGCCTTCCTGTTTGTTAGGAGGACCATGTAGGCTACAGTGGAAAACATGAGTAGATATGGCTATGTCTATGAAAAGAAAAACTCAACTCTGAAGATGGCAAAACAAAACCTATAAGTGGCAGACTTAATAGGAAAACAAATGAAACCAGATTTAGAAGGGATATCAAAAAAAAAAGTCCTGGAACTAATATCCAGAGTTGCTTAACATAGTACACAAAAGATAAGGAAAATAAGTTACACAGTATTATTTAAACTCTGAATGCAGCTTTCATGATTTAGACTAGATAATATTGATGAAAATAATTTAAAAACTGTAAAGCATTTACAAATATAAAATACACACACCTGAAAATGCAGTTAGTGTTGCCCTTAGATTTTCTTCTAAGGTGTCTTTATAATAATTGTTCTCATGGAGGTAAAGTTTGGTTCTATGATTTGGGCTTTTCAGTTTGAGTGTCTTTAAAATCAAAAAGACATTTACAAGGAAACTATGCGAATTTGTTTCATCAGATCTTTATACTTTTCTTTCATATCAGTTTCTATATCTGTGGTAGATTTAAAATGGCCACATTTTCTTCACCACCTCTCCCATTATGTACACACTCCAATGTACTTTACTATGATGGCATGTAAACAGTCTTAGTTGGAAAATTTGACTTCATTTGTTTTCATTATTAATAAAATAACATACCTCACATTTGTAAAGTGCCTTACCTCTTGGAAAATGTTTTCCCATACCTAATCTCATTTGAGCCTTACTAGAAGCTCTGTTTAAGAGGTAGTGATTATTATACAAGTTTTCAGTCAGGAAAACAGAAGCTTAGAGAGAGAGATCACATGACTGAGTAGTCAAGAATTGAACCCAAGTGTTTCAACCCAAGCGCTTCGTTATCTGTGGTTTCAGTGCCTTGCGTTCTTTCCTGATTAAAGAGAATTCTTCTTGATGGGGAAGAACAAACAGTTGAATAGTTCTGTTTTCTCTTTACATTTCCTGCCCTTGTCACCCTCCAACATTTTTTTCCTCCAACTTTTAAATATCTTTTTATTCTGAGCATGGCCATTTTGTTATGTACTCTATTTGCCTGGTGAATTTGTTTGATGTTAGAATTATGCTGGTGAGTGCTGCAGGGAGAAGAGAAATAAACATGCATTCATTGTGTCAGGTGCTGCGCGAGGCGCTTCCTCAAGTTATTAAGTCATCATCCTAACTTAGCGAGATAGGTGACATTATCCACAGTTTTTACAGATGAAGAAAAGAGGCTCAGAGATTTACCCAGTTACCTATCTAGCATAATAGCCATCTTCTCCCCAGAAAAGTCTGAATAAGGATTTCTAGTGGGAACATCTTCTCTGTGAAGTTTTGTGGTTTTTTTGTTTTTGTTTTTGTTTTTTGCGGTACGCGAACCTCTCACCGCTGTGGCCTCCCCCGTCGCGGAGCACAGGCTCCGGACGCGCAGGCCCAGCAGCCATGGCCCACGGGCCCAACCGCCCCGCGGCACGTGGGATACCCCCGGACCGGGGCACGAACCTGCGTCCCCCGCATCAGCAGGCGGACTCCCAACCACTGCGCCACCAGGGAAGCCCTGTGAAGTTTTTTTTGTGCAGAATTTAATGGGTTTTTTTGCTTTAAAGGGGGAACTCCATGATGGTTTTTCTTTTTTCTGTGATATTTTCATATTTAGAGAGAGTGATAGAGGTTTAGGAAGGCATGGGGAATGTTGGAATCTGCCTCTTTTCTTCTCCTGCTGTGGCTTTAAAATTCGGTTTAGGTCACTGCTAAAATGTTACCTAATAGAGGTAGCACACACATCATGTCACTTTAATCTACATTTCATACCTCAGCAAGAACCAATATCTCAGATGGGTCCTTATGGAGAACAGATCTCCAAGGTGAGGGGACCCAGGACAGGTGAGGGGATGCAGGAAGGGGCTGCAGCATGAGGGTGTGGGCAGTGGTGCATCACAGAGGAATGGCAGTAAGGGCTGTGCCCACAAGGAATGACTCTTGTCACACCCGCAGTGTAGCCTCCACAGGTTCATCTGGAGTCACTCCTGGTTGCTGCAAAAGTCAGTGGTGGTGACCAGCACTTCCTAGTTTCAAGAGATGGGCACCACCCACAGTCCCGTCAGCCTTCTCCTTCCCCCTACGAAAGAGTGATACCTTCTAGAGAGAACAAGCGTCTCATGTTTTTGATATTCAACAACTCAAACCTGGTGGTCTCATAAACTGCTAAATGTTGGAGATGGAAGGAAATGATTTATATTATGAAAATGCATGGTCATAAAATAATCTCTTATTTCCCCACTTTCCAGACAATTGCAACACGACTTTCCCAGGGCCCTGATTTTCAGCACGGATGATTTTTTCTTCAGGGAAGATGGTGCCTATGAATTCAATCCTGACTTCCTGGAGGAAGCTCATGAATGGAACCAGAAAAGAGGTGACAAATTCCTTTCCACACCCCTGGTAAATCCTGTTGTGCACATAGATTGTAGATACTGCAAAATGAAAAAGGTTTATGGAAGGAGCTTAATCTAAAGTTCTGCCATTTTTTCCCCCAAACAGAATGCCAGAGTGTAACCTCCCTAGATTCCAGGAAAAATAAAATTATTGATAGTGTGTTCTGAAATAGGTGGTATTAAAGTTGTATAATGAGCACATCCTGTAATAAAAATAACAAAATATGGAGTACGCTCACCCTTCTCTGATTGTTGCTTGTTGTTCACTGTTATATAACATTGTGTTGCAGCAAGAAAAGCAATGAGGAATGGCATATCCCCCATTATTATTGATAATACCAACCTCCACGCCTGGGAAATGAAGCCCTATGCAGTCATGGTAGGAAGAAGTATCATTGTGAATTTTCAGTTATGGACATTTTGTGAGAAAGTTGAAACATTTGTTCTTTCTTCGTTTTCTGATCTTCCACGATCTCATATTCATTAATAGTTGTTCTCTCAGGGAGCAGGTAAAGAGGTTTTAGTGTTTCTCTGCTGTTCAATGGCTGAAATTTACTGAGATGCTAATACCACCTCAGGGTACATTTTTAAAATAGTCCTTGGTCTGAATTCTTGACAGCATTTCTGTCTTGATTGTTTTCCTAAGGGAAGGCATACATAGGAGCATCTGCTGAAACCTGCCAAGAAATGTTGGACTAGATGATGCCACCAGCAGAGTTGTAGATGATGTTCATAGCACACACTTCTGTCTTTGCCACGCTGGGGACTTCAGTACTATGTAGTGCTGCTGCATGGAAGTTCTAGGGCAATGAAATTTTTAGTTTAAAAACAGATTAACACTGTAACCCTATTAAGATATTAGAATACAAATATAAATACACATATAAAGGTAACAACTCAGCTGCCTACTGTCAGAACAACAGATGAATAAAGCAATATGCACATTTTTCTTTATTTTTGAAATATGTCTGATCTGTTTTAAGACATATTTCATCTTTTGTGCTAATAAGTTTTCATTCCTTACTGAGTGTAGAAAACAGAAAAGATCCAGAAACATACAGGGGCAGGATGAAGACAGCTGAGTATTCTCCCTACTTGGCTAATTGTAAAGTGAATATCTCTATAACTGGGCTCATGGCAGTCTACTTTTAAGCCTCTTTTTACATTTTGGGCAAAGTAGCTTACATACAGGTATGCTTTTCTCTAACTGTACTTTCATCAGTTTTATTTAGGCCCAGACTGTGGGACTTTGGTGAATGTAGGAAAAATTAGCATCAACTTTGTGGTTACTTCAGTTCACGGATCGAGCATCCACTTGGGAGAGAAATGAATAGGGACGTGAAGAGTCATGTTAATTAAGGCACAACTCAGAACCAAGAGTCGGGTTAACTGAGAGTGGCTTAAGGGAAGTCATTTTACTTTTTATTTTCTAATTTCTAGACATGCACAATCTTTTCCAGACATCCACAGCTATTAGTAGGACCCAGAAATTAAATATTTTCCACCTATGATATCTGATATCCTTCCCAAATTAGAAGTGTCCATTTAAAGAATGCAGAGGAAAGCTGCTTACTTAGTTCTTTTCATTTTGTATTTTATAACACAATAAAAAAATAGTGATAATAGAAAGTTCAGTTTGAGATTTAAAAAAAGTAGTGGTCAATTTATGAATGTAAACAATGTTTGATGTTTCTAATGGAAATGGTAATAATTTTCTAAACTCAAGGAAATGGGGCACAGTGAATTGAGCCAAACTATATTGCATAGCAGGGAGAGCTACTTTTGGAGGGAAGAATATGTAAAGGTTGTGGAAACCACTTTTGTTTCCCAAGCTCTGTGTCTATGGCACTCTCACTTTCTAAACCAAGGTATGAGGAATAGGCCAAGGCATTTGACAGCAGTGAGTCTATGATAGTCACATAGGGACTTTGAGAAGCCATTGGAGTTCATTCCTCATTCCTGTGGACAGGGCATTTAAAAGTAGTTCAGCTATCTATTTTTGAAATGTTCAAAACAAAGAACCTTTGTAATTTTCCGTCATGGTAAATAGAATTATTCACAGTTTATCATTGGGAACCGTAATATAATCTGAGAGTGGCTATGTATGGAAATGTACCAACTGTATTTGTTAACATAAACTAAGCCATTGGATTACTGGTTAAACAAAAGGAATTTTAGAAAAGATTTATAGTAAATGTTAAATGGCAGCATAAACATTCCCAAACATACGTACCATGTCTTCAATGTTTTATGTACTTTTGAAAAATCAGGCACTTGAAAATAACTATGAAGTTATATTCCGAGAACCTGACACTCGCTGGAAATTCAACGTTCAAGAGTTAGCAAGGTACTTCTTTGTTTTTCTAGTTCCTCATTGTGTATCCTGCTATTTTCAGGTATATCAGACCGAACAAAAGAATCTTTTCAGGCTGGAAATGGACATGGTAGTTTTCAGGCCAGAAATGGTAATTCTTGGAAATTGATAACTTTGGAATTATTAATGTGAAAGACTTTAGTTTGGGGTCAGTTTTCTAATATAATGCTAAATGCTAAATCTTGGCTTGGACTTGGTCCTTGAAAAGGACACATTTAACATTCTGCTAAAATGCTTCATTAATGAACATTTAAAAGCACTTTCCTCTGCATGGGATTGCACTTGTGAGTGATGTTTTTGCACTTAGGCTAAACAGATCTTTAGATGTTGAACAGTCTGTGGTTCATTTATGGTCTAGATGCTGCTTCTAGTTTGTAAAGCAGTAAATGTCCAAATAATACTAACTTGTTGACTGAATGCATGGGTTCTGATATTCATTATCTGTGCTATTTGATAACGTCAGTGATTTAAAGTAACCAGTGAGATCAGAATTTACTTTTTAGGAATAAGTCTAGTTCATCTTATGGTTATAAGCAGATAGTGTTTCCAGAGGGATCTGTGGACCACCCCCATCAGAATCACCTGAGTGGTTGTTAAAGTCCTAGTTCATGGACCCCATTCCATAGATGGAATCTCTGGTAATTACATTTCAAACTACATCCCCAATTGATTCTCATGCCCACTAGAATTGAAGAATATTGTTTTTATAAGGATCTAGAAGTATCTAGGACTGATATAATTGATTATAGATATATGCATGACAAATTGGCAAATACATAATAAAAAGGTCTCACGGTGCTTTTTTATGTTTTGAAGCACAGAATTGAGATTTCCAGAAACAAAGCACTTTTGAAGCTTTAGCTCTTTGCTAGCCTCAGGGTAGTTTGGGAGTGTGCAGGGCAGCAGGAAAAACAGGAGTTGAGCCTGAAAGATAACGGCTTAACACGATGTTTTGCTTTTGTCAGAGGTCCATCCTGAGAATAGGGAGTGCATATCTATGTAATAATATAGGACTTGTAAAATACAAGAATTTATATCATTTTGATATGCTGCCTTAACTAACCAGTTTCATTTTTTTTTTTCCCCACGCAGAAGAAACATTCATGGAGTCCCAAGAGAGAAAATACACCGAATGAAAGAACGGTATGAACATGATGTTACCTTTTACAGTGTGCTGCATGCCGAAAAACCAAGCAGAGCGAACAGAAACCAGGACAGGAACAATGCATCTCCTTCCGACGGTGCAGGGTACTGGAACACCTGCGCAGAGTTCCCAAACCGGAGGGCTCATGGCGGCTTCACTAATGAGAGCTCCTTTAACAGAAGGGGTGGTTGTCACCATGGGTATTAGAGATCTCTCTTACAGGCATTCAAAATTTTCCTAAATCAGTTTTTACTTCAATTTTTGGTATTTATTCTTCGTTCAGTTGTAGTCAGAGCTCTAATTCCACTGTAAATAGTCAAACCTGAAAGTTTTTTAGCAGAAGTCATTACATTCCTCTTCAACAGGCATTTGTTAAAGTGATCCTATATGCATGGTCTGATGCTGAGAATTCTGCCGATTTGATTAAACAAAGTCCCTTTCTCTAGAGAAAGAATTACTTTAAAACTGAAACCTGAGAACATACTCAAGAACATAATCAGCCACATAGGCTCATTAATGAACTAAAGTGTTTATAATATAAAGCTTCAGAACCACCTTCTCTGAAGTAATCTATTTTTTCAGGAAATTCATCTCCATCAGGAAAGTTGGAAAGGTGAGGGAGAAGTAGGAGGCAGGAAAAATTTTAGTGCCATTGCTACTTTGATCATCCATGTATCCAAAAATGTGAGATGTGTGGCTATAATGATGATATTGATTTTCCTTTAAAATGAATATGCCAGAAAGTACACACTTAAGGGAATATTGTCCTTCAAAGCAGACACCTTGGGAAAGTATTCCTTTATTTTAGCAATGTATCATTGTTAGAAGTGTCTGTTAAAATCTTTCTTAATAGCTATACAAGCCAATTAGGAAAATCAGTATCATTATTTAAAGTCATATCTTGTGTTTTAACTACCACTTTATTGAACAGGGTTAAACCTGAATAACTTTTGGCTGTTGAGCTAATAGTGTAAATAAAACAAGCCTGCCTTTATAAAACAATAATTTTTAAGAGGAATAATTAAGCAGTTTTTAAAATTATGCCTATAAACATGTCTAATCGGTTGGCAGCTCCAAAGTTTTGGGAGTACAAGGAATGAAGCATCCCAGGCTGTAGATTATATGGAGTTATGGAAAAGTCATGCTCGCCTTAAGAGGAGCAATCTCAGTGTTTTATGTGGTATTAAGACGAAGTTCTACCACAACTCTTATACTAATAGTGAATTTATGAATCCAAATTAAATCTTAAAAGGTTGGAATCAGATTAATTTGGTGTGAGACCACAGATAAGACCATGTAGGATGTATGCTTTATTTCTTGTTGGCCAACAGCTTCTTTCTAATGTTTTGTGAAGTATTAAGTGTTCTATATAATGGTGCTTTTACGGTTATTAAAAATTATATATGGTATTGCTTTATATGGATTTGTCATTGAATCTAATATTTTTTTGGTTTAAGAACATAAAAAACTTAATTACAGAAATTCCACAGAATTTTACCGTATTGAGAACGAATTTTTCTATATTATAACCTTATTTACCAGTCTTCTTTAATGAATAGGAGACATTATTAAAGGTAAAGACAAAAGCAACTTTATATTTTACTTATTATTATTTGATCTCTACACATTAGAAAGACTATATTACTTTCATATTCCATTTCTAGCACATTGAAATCTAGTGAACATCTTGATGACTACCAGCAATGTAACTAATTTTTTTCTTCATTAACATTTTAAAAATTGGTGTCTCCTTTGAGTAGCGAAGTTTGGTCAACAAAACTAAAATTTAGTAAATCTGAATGAATCTAAGGTATAGTTTTGGCTAAATTCTGTGTATTCAAGATCAACACATAATAATCTAATAATAATAATGATAATCCACGTAACAGTACCCCTGTTTTCCAGGCCCAGGTGGTCCTGGGTATCCTAGTCAATGTGGTCACTGCAGAACTAGGTCAATCTGGATGGCTTGACTCATTTAGGAAAGCAGAGGCGATAAGTGTCGGAGAGCCCAGATGGGAATTCCTTTCCTTGATTCTGTAGGAGCAGTCTAAAGGATCAGATTTCAAGCCCTCCTGTTTTACTTCTCTCTGCTTAGGGTTTCTGGTTCACCTGGGCTGGGCTGCTTTGGAGAATTAGTCCCAGGTTATAGATCCAGAGCTCTTAAAGAGCTCAGAATAGTTTCCCGGTATATTTGCCTGATTTGAACATAAAAATCATTGATTAAATGCCGCCAACTATATTTATCCCACCCAGAAGTGATCTGTTTTTTCTTTCAATGCCCATGGCTCCTGATTTATATAATTTTTTGAACATTCAGCACTGACTTGTTTTGTGTATTAACATTTGCATCACTCACAGAGCTGACATAGTGCTTTGTATACACAACAGGCTCTCATTAAGTGATTGTTGAATAAGTAACACAAATTGCTTTCACCATTTATCACGCAGTATACATTGTTGACTTTGTAATCATTAAATTGTCACTTTTGGGGGGATAATATCCACATATACTCAAGCTTCACATTTTGCTTACATAGCTTGGCTATATTATTTACAATTTATAAAAAAGAGTGTGTGCATTAGATGTCTCCATAATGGGTAGTCTAAATGGTAATGAAGAATGAAGGAGGTTATAGCTTAAATTTTTCCAAGAATCAAAAAAAAAAAAAACAAAAAAGGCTAAATTCGTTAATTCTTTCTTTTCATCTGAGACTCAAGTTTTATTCCCTGTTCTAGACTGGATCACTGGGAGAATGATTAGGATGTGAAGATCAAACTTTTATGAACAAAAATCACATTAATAAGACTGGCAGAACACTTAAGTTAGAAAGAATAGTAGAATAGACTATTATGTTAATTTTCAGAAGTGAGAAAAATCATCAGTCACAGTTATGGAAGAAAGGAAATTGCTTTTTAAAAGGATTTATTCTTGGCTTTAAAATGTGTTTATAATAAGATTTAAAAACATGATGTTGTATATAAATTTAAGACATTAAAAGACCTGATTCTCCATGCTATTAGCTTCTAGTTGTAACTGCTTTCTCTTTCTTCTCTATGAAACTTAAAGGAACAAATGAATTGAATGGTTCTCTTCTGTTTTGGTGGTTAGAGAAAACTAGGTTTAAAAGGGACTACCTGCTGAATCCTGTGATAGGGCTAAAAATAAAGCAAGGAGAATCAGTGCCAATTTAAAAGATTTTCTCTTAAGCTGCAGTCCAGACGATCATTTTGTTAAAAAACAAACAAAAACAAATTAACACTATGAAATCTGCCTCTGATTTAAAGTATTTGAACTTTTAATAAATAATTTAATTTTACAGATCACATTGGAATCATCAAAGGAAAGTACATTGAGGGTTCTATTTTTCTTGTAGTCACGCTGACTTAAGGATAAAGAATTGGTCAAAAGAAAATACCACTGTAACATCTTACTCATCCTGACTTTTTTGATCAGGATAAAACTGTATTAGAACCAACATGTGCATTAAGGAAAACTGGTTCATAGTGGGTTACCTCTTAAAAACAAACCTAAAATAGGAACTAAACTAAGAGGAATTATATGAGTCAAAAGAACTGCACTTTAGAAACCTAGTTTCTTTTAATTGTAAGGACACAATCTAAAAGAAACAGGTATGTTTACTTCGTTTGTAAAATAATATTTATAGTGACCAAATCTAGTCATAAAGATTCAAAGGAGATTTTTTTCTTGATTAGTTAATATACAGTCACAGTTTTAAGATATATAATTGAAATAAGAGTAGAAGCAGGCGAAGAGCATTGCTGTGATATACAAGCACAGAGATAAATTTTGAACTTTTTCCTTTTTCTCATTATGCAAATTCTGATGTAGAGTTTGAAACTGTATATGTTTTACAAACTGGAAAGGTTGTATCAATACCTAATTTATCATCATTTTGGTTTTTGTCGCCTTTGCAGTCTCTTGGATATAGTTTTCATTGTACTTGTGTCCTGCATATTAGCCTTCTGTTCTTCAGTCCCGGCTGGGGAATTCCCTTGTTCTTTGACCACAGATGCAGTGTAAGGCCTTTTCAGTCTGAGATAATCTTTTGGACCAGTGGGAGTAGTCCTAGTGGACTCACTGATAGATTTAAGTTGATTTTCTCCTGCTGAACCAGACGAAAGGGCTTGGGTATTTATCAGGGCAAGTTCTTCATCAGCTATTGAATCACCTTCCAAAAGAGAGATGTCATTAAATTTTTTAAGTGGAGTCATCTGAGGAGAATTCAATTCTTTTTTCTTCATAGGTGTTTCATATTTGGTGCCACAACTCCGTGGTGGCTGAAATGCCTTCTGTGCAGCTGGAGAAACAAATGTACAAATGGGACTAACAGGTGGAGGTACGGGCAATCTGCTCAAGAAATCCAAGGCTCTTCTCTTTTTGCAGGCTTTTGGGTCATCAGTCTCTTTCTCTCCTTTGCAACAAGACTTTGAAGTCATTTGGGCTGCTGCAGGTGTGGAGACAGACTTCCCTTTTAGCTTACAAAGTGATAACGGACTTTGATAATCCATCTCACTACTGGGAGAAGACATCTAATAAAAAAAATTAAGTAGCCTATATAATTATGTCCCAATATATAAAACAAAATCAAATTAGCTTTTCATTAAAAAATATTTAAATGCCACACACTTTCATTCTCCTAGTGGCTATGATTTCAAGAGACATTCATATTATTATTCCAGAAGGAAATATTTTTGCATAAGAGGATATAAAAATGACATGAAAAGAAAGATGAAGATTAAAAGCTAAACAGGAGGTAGGGGACATAACTTATGCTTTAATCTGTTCCTTTTTGTTATTAACAAGTTAAACAAAGATAAGCATTTAAAAACCATTTTAAGAATACAGACTGCCTGTGTTCCTACTTTTCTAGTTTTGTGACTGGAGGCAGTTACTTAACCCCTCCTGTATGTCATAGTTTCCTCATCCGTAAAATGGAGATAATTTTTATCTCAGAGGGTTGTTGTGAGGATTAAATGAGTTAATATACATAACTTAGCAAGTGTTAGCTAAAGAATTAGTCCTTAGCCAATATTACAGACTTCAGCTTGATTTGCTTTTATTGTGATTTAAAGAGTTAAATCAAATTGAACTTAGAAACAACCCTAATTATATAGAATAGTCCTCCAAGCAAAAAGACACAGGCAAAAAAAGTTTCTTCAATCAAATGTACTTGGAATGCTAAAAATCAAAGCAACTGTTTATAAAATTTGCCCCAAAGAGTGTTACACTCTGGCTTCAATAAACAAGATAAAATTTCCAGATAACCTATACCTACAGGAGGCACTTAACAATTAATGACACTTTCTAATTAAGTTTAATTACATTTTATCATGTTTACTAGGTATACATCAGAATATGTTGTTGCCTCTCTATATAATATTTATAAAATTCCTTAAATTTCGATTAACTTACCAGAAACTTATTTCCTGTACCAAGGACTGTTTGAGCAGTGTGTGGTGCTGAAGTATAGTCTTTAGTCGGGGTGGACCACTTGGGATTATTTGTATTAAGTATACGAATAAGCTTGTTTTCTGCATCATTGCAAAATATATCGATATTCTAAGAAAATAAATTGGAAGAGCTGTTTTGTAAAATGCAAACCTACACATTCATGTTTTCAGAAAAGATAAATGGTTACCTTTAAAATCAGAAGCAAAAAATGCAGACCAGAAAAAAAGGATGAGACACCCCAAATTTGATAGCAACTGTCAACTGTTAGAGGGAGAGAAGGAAAGGGCTGTGTGTGTGTGTCAGGGAAATAAAGAAATGTAAGAGAGCTTCCCAACCATCTGGTTTAATCAGCAAGTTATCATATGATACTGGATTTGGGACTCAAGTCTCAGTTTTATTTACTACCTAACAGCCGTAAATCATCTAACATCTCACAGAGTACTCCTTAGGTTAGGAGTAAAATGAGAACTGCTTCATGTCTGTTCCAAGAATTAACTGAAATAACATTTGGTTATACCACATGAAACTGTTGTTTCAGAAGTCACAAATGGTCAAATACCAGCAATTTGGTTATGGTTTAACCTAATTTCTAAGAGCATTTTGTTAAACTTTAAAATGATACATAAATGACACTCAGTCATCTCTGAACTGCCCTTGAATGGTGTCAGAGAAAATCTGGGATGTAAGCAATAGGTGCTCTGCATGGGAGCCAAATAACGAATGTAACCCCCAGTTTAGAAACCAGATAAATCAGGGTGTTATTCTTCACGATGTGCATCAAGTCTAGGTAAAACATACAAACTTTCTTTATATAGCTAGCTACTCTAATGCTTTTAAAATATTTTATTTATATGAATTTTGACTAACACACGTTTCAAATATTAAACTACAGAAAGAAGAGGCTTATCTTCTGTAGATTTTTCAAAAGTTAGCAATTTATAAAATCCAAAATTTTACTGGGAGGCAGCATTGCATAGTAGTTAATAGTTTGGGCTCTGCATTTAGATGGCTTAAGTATGAATCCTGGTTCTACCAGTTTGGCTGTGTGACTTAACTTCTGTTTCTCATCAATGAAATGGGAAAACAGTTCCCTACTTCAGGGGTCCCCAACCCCCCGCCACGGACTGGTACTGGTCTGCGACCTGTTAGGGACCAGGCCGCACAGCAGGTGGTGAGTGGCAGACGAGCGAGCGATCTGCTGCTCCCCATCGCTCGCATTACCGCCTGACCCACACACGGCCGCCCCGCCCCCTCCTCCCCCGCCCCCGTCCGTGGAAACATTATCTTCCATGAAACCTGTCCTTGGTGCCAAAAATGTTGGGGACCACTGCCCTACTTCATAATGTTGGTGGGAGAATTAAATGAGACAGGCTTAGAATGAGGCCAGACATACAGTAAGCACTCAATAAACTTTGTTCTCCTATTTGGTATTATTTCAAATCAAAAACAGGTATAAACTGTATAAAATATCAGATATAGAGTTTAAAATGTAAATTAAACAAAATTTTTTTTCTGGCTGTGCTGCATGGCATGCAGGACCTTAAGTTCCCCGACCAGGGATTGAACCTGCACCTCCTGCAGTGGAAGCATGGAGTCTTAACCACTGGACTGTCAGGGAGGTCCCTAAAATGTAAATTTGGATTCTAAATGTTATTAATTAATTACACTGCCAAGTGCTGTAAATCATGGGTAACTCATATAATTCTTGTTAACCAATTTCCAGTTTGCCTACACGGTCTATATATCTCTGAACATCCTTCTCACAACTTTTCCTAATTCAGTTCTTTTCAAATCACTCTTTTCTCCCTGCTAGCTAGCTGTCACTCAATATCTCCTCAGGTTCATGAACAATTGACATATGATGAAAACTCAACCTACATTATACATCAACAATCCAATTTTCATAAAAGCTGCCACTTCCTTGACATTTGACTTGAAATAGGAAAATGCCAACATGCATGATAATGCTCAAAGCTAATTTTACCTCAATAGTATTTTTCATTTTGTGGAACGTTTCTCGAAAATGGCCCTCCTTTGGACTGGCAGAAAACATGGAAAAATCTCCAGCAAATAAAGTAGGAATTCCTGATTTGGACTCTGGTAGCCACTGGAGGTTGCTTGCAGCAATTAACATGTGAGGTTTAATAATGTCTTCATTAAGATCTATCCAAAACTTTATTGCCAATAAATTATGGCATTCATCTGATAAATAGACCAAAGGAGCAAGACCTAAAATGGAAAAAACAAAATCCAAAAAGTAGAAAACAAAAAATCGAACTTCATTTATGTATGTGTTAGGTAAATTTAAAAATACAAGGAATCTCTAAATATGGCCATTCATTTTGGTATGCTAATGGTAAAAACAAATCAAAATAACTAAATTTAGAGAAAGCTCAGGATTTCCAAAACAACCTGTTGCTTATGGTGCTAAAATTTCAATGCAATA
Source organism: Lagenorhynchus albirostris (assembly GCF_949774975.1). Classification (NCBI taxonomy): domain Eukaryota; kingdom Metazoa; phylum Chordata; class Mammalia; order Artiodactyla; family Delphinidae; genus Lagenorhynchus; species Lagenorhynchus albirostris. The sequence continues at coordinate 8,831,631 of NC_083112.1, read as the reverse complement.
TGACAACACATTCTGTTACAGAGGCCATGGGGAAGCAGGCAACATGTAAGCTGAATAATGAATAGGGGAAATTCATCAAGATGGGAAGGAAAAGGCCATTCTAAGCAAAGTGAATGAATTTTTAGAGGTAGGAATGTTAAATGCTTTAGTGGATCAAGAATGTGAAACTGTACAGTTTAACTGAGGTATGTGGGGTGGTGGTTCAAGGCAGGAGGTTGAATGTTTTTTCAGGCATCTGAAGGAGTTTTGGTTTCATTTTCTAAGGGCCAGGGAGCCACCAAAGGTTTTAAGCTAGGAAACATCATGATTAGATTTAGGTATTGGAGAACTGGTATTTCAGGCTTAAGGCGGCACTTCGAAACTTTCTGATAGAAATTTCTTTCTCTCATACTTGATGTCAAAATAAAAAGAGGAAGAAATGTCCACCAAAAACATACAAATAAGGAATATCCTGATATAAAATTTAAAAGTTGGTGATGAAGGAAATAAACAAGATTGTGGACAGAACCAAACACAGGAGGGCTCAGCTTCTAGTCTCCTTCCCCATATTGGTGAAATGACACACATTTTAAGAATTCTGTTATCCTTAAATCTGAAGAAAAGCAAATACTTTTTCTTCTTCTGATCAGAAATAATGAAAATGGCTATGGTGTAAAACAGGTGATCAAGGTTGACTGACAGGATAACAGTTGTGTTATGGGTTGAATTGTGTCCTGTAAAAGATGTTGAAGTCCTAACCTGTGAATGTGACCTTATTTGCTGACAAAAATCAAGTTGAGGTCATTTCAGTACATCCTAATCCAATGTCCTTATAGAAAGGGGAAATTTGGACACAGACACGCACACAGGGAGAGTGCCATGTGAAGATGAAGGCAGAGACTGGGGTGATGCATCTGCAAGCCACGGAAGGCCAAAGATTGCCAGCAAACCATCAGAAGCTATGAGTGAGGCACTGGACAGATTCTCACAGCTTTCAGAATGAACCAAACCTGCCAATGTCTTGGACTTCAAGTCTTCAGAACTGTGAGACAGTATGTTGTTTAAGCCACCCAGTTTATGGTTCAGCAAAGTAATAGGTGAGGTTACTCACTGAGCTAGGGAAAATGATCTAGAACAGAGTTAATATCTTCCAGGGATATGGAATATATAGTGGATAGGAACTGAAATACGCAGCCCTCATACAGTAACCAAGGGGGAAAATTGGTCTTGAGTACAGCAGAGAAAAAGTCAAGAACTGCAGTGGGATGCTGGCAAGTTTCTCCCATGCACCTCATCTCAACACCACAGTCTGCTGTGGGACCATGAGAACTAATCGCATGTCTGTCTCCACAAGAAGCCCAGGCTCCCAGTTCATCCTGCACTCCCCGGACTCAGTCTCCAGAGAGCTTTGCACATTGCCTCTTTGGACACCACCTCCGACCCCTCCCTTCTTAGCCTCACCTCACTCTCTTTGCTATCAAATACCTTCTGACGGGCCTGAGTCAGGCCCTGGCTCTCTTCTCTATCTACTCCCACACCCAGCGACCTTATCCAGTCTCATGACTTTAATCATCACCTGTATGTTTATGACTTCCCAACTTATATCTTCAGCCCAGTCCATTCCCTTAGAACTATATCCAGCTGTCAAGTAGAAATCTCTAAGTAAATTAAGCAACTAAAACTTAACTGTCCAAAACTGAGCTCCTGACCTTCCCTGCACACCTGTTTTTCTCGTTGTCAGCCCCCTCAGGAAATGGCAACTCCATTTGTCCAGCTGCTCAGACCAAAACCTCGGCCCTCACTCCTTGATTCCTCTCTTCATCCACACTGTCCCTCTACCTTCAAAATACAACCACAGTCTGACAATTTCTGGACACTCCCATTGCTTTTGTTTGCCCCAAACTATTCTCAATTGCCTAAATTTCTACAATAGCCTCCAGCTGACTTTCCTGTTTGGAGTCTCATGCGCCCTACAGTCTATTCTCAGTATAGCAGCCTGAGTGATCCTGTGAAAACCTCATCAGGTGGTGTCAACGCCTCTACTTGAAACCTTCAGAGAAAAAGTTAAGAGTATATGCAAGGACCACGCCATTACCTGGTCCTTCACTCCCTCCTCCCAGCTGTTACTGCTCAGTCCCTGGCCTCTACTAATACTTAAAGGAACCAGGGAGGATCCTCCTGTAACATGACCTTTGTAATTGCCATTCCTCCTGCCTGGAATGTTCCTTCCCCAGATGTCCACATGCCTCTCTCCTCTAGTCCTTCAATTCTCATTCACATAACTTTGCGGTAAGGTCTTTCCTCACTTCCCTATCTAAAGCTACATTCCTCTCCCCTTCCCCCGATCCTACCTGTCACTCCCGACTTAGTTTTTTTCCTTAGCCATACTAAGAAAACTATATGTGCTATTTATTTTGTTTGTGATCTCCCTCCTCGACCACAATGTAAGCTCCATGAGGGCAGGGATACTTGTCTGTTTTGTTCATTGCTATATACTTAGCATTTAGAAAAGTGCCTGGCACATAAAAGGCATTCAATACTGATGAACTGAATAAAAGTTACGTATCCTCTATAACAATAATATAACGAGTGGAGTCACCCAAGTATGACCAAGATGAAATAAAATGCTACAAAAACCATGTAGCATATTAACATACTACAGTCAAAGAACACCCCACAAAGCACTAAAACACAACTAAACAAAAACACGTTAAATAAAAAGAGGAAAAGAGCAAAGCAAAAAACAAAGAGCACATCCCATAAAGTAAAGAAAACTAGAAGAACAAGAAAATTTCTGAAGTCCTCAAAACTGATTCATGCTGTTGAACTTAATAGGAACATATACTCAATGAAATAAAAGTTTGCATATGGATATGGGATGAAAAATAGCCCGGCAAGATAAAAAGGAGACTGCAGGACCAGAGAAATAAACTGAGGACACCAGTATACTATCATAATGGGACAAATGCATGCATTACAAATAGCAAGGAATAAAACATATCAATATATTGCAGAGAATAAAACTAGTGACATAAAGGCTGGATATAATCATGGTGAATGAAGCATAATCCAACATAAGACTAACTGCTGTCCTTGAAGTAGAAATCCCAAAAATGAAATAGATTTATTCAAAGATGTTACAGAATTTCTCTGATACAAAGAAAGCACTGACTCTGCAGATTAAAAGGGCATCTGTGTTCCAGGAGAACTGTATACAGACTGCTTATACTAAGACATAGCTTAAACTTTTGGACTTAAAAACTTATTCTTCAGACAACTAGACATAAAAAGACAATCACCTAAATGGGGGAAAAATTAGGCCAGTCCCAGACTGTTCAATGTCAAAAGAGCAATTTCTACAAAGTTCTGAGGGAAGAAAGAAGCAAGAACCCATATTATTATGGCTGCCAAAATACAGTCTCAGAATTAGAGCAACAGGTTCAGATTTCAAACATATAAGGAACTCATGGAATATGGCACATTTGAAACCTTCGTGAAGAAAACATTGACAATAAACCTTAGCCAAGGAACTGAGGAAGGGAGAAACTGTGACAGGGCAGTTGATAAACAAGAAATCCACTGACCTGAGACCCTACCCTGAACCAGGCACTGTTTTAAGAGCTGAGGATACAGCAGTAGCAAAGTGTCTGCCCTTAGAGAGCTAACATTCCAGAAGAGGGAGACAAAAAACCCCATAAATATGTATTGTTAGTGCTGGTGGGTGCTATGGAGAAAAATAAAGCAGAGTAAAGGGGTAAAAGTGCTAGGCTGGGAGCAGAGAAAGTACAGCTCTTTTACAAAGGGTGCTCAGGGAAAGGCTTCTTACGAGGTTGCATTTGACCAGAGACTTTAGGAGCCAAGGGGGCCAGTTATGTGGCCGCCTGGGGAAAAGGGTTTCTGGGAGAGGCAGCAGTGAGTGTAAAGGCTCTGTGATGAAAGTGGGTTCAAGAATAGCAAGGAAGTGCAGTGGTTAAGAATCCGTATGCCAATGCAGGGGGCATGGGTTTGAGCCCTGGTCTGGGAAGATCCCACATGCCGTGGAGCAGCTAAGCCCATGTGCCACAACTACTGAGGCTGCGCTCTAGAGCCCGTGAGCCACAACTACTGAAGCCGGCGTGCCTAGAGCCCGTGCTCTGCAACAAGAGAAGCCACTGCAATAAGAAGCCCGCGCACTGCAACGAAGAGTGGCCCCCACTCACCGCAACTAGAGAAAGCCCGTGCAGAGCAACGAAAACCCAACACAGCCCAAAAATAAATAAATAAAATAAATAAATTAAAAAAAAAAAAGAATAGCAAGGAAGGTGTCAACACAGCTGAAGGGGGATGAGGGACAGCGTTCTGGGAGGTGAGAGTGGTGAAACCAAGTGCTGAGGGGGCCTGGCACAAAATAATCAATAAATGGAAGGCTTTCGTGCTTAAGATGAGACATAGTTGGGCCTTTACACTTGCCTTCAGATAAAATCTATGGAACAAGGTATGGAAGGAGGAACGAGCAATGTCATACTGAAGGAATAAAATATAAATGAATTTGACTAAGATGTTGGAAAGTGGTAAAGACTGAAGTAGGAGGTGAAGGCTTGATAGCTCAGTGAACTGCAGAAGATTATAATTATTTGTCTAGTAATGACTAATATGCAAAACATTTTCTAGCAATTTCTTTAAAATTAAGTAGCACAGAATGGGATGTAAGTTGTTTCCCTGTAATATTGTAGAATTGCTTTTCATTAAGAATCGAGGTTAAAAAAGCTTACTTTCAAATCACTAGTTACCAAACTTACCTATTAGTAGCTCCAATGAATCACAAAGAAGACAAATTTTAAAATATAATGTTTTTCAAAAGCATCAATAAAAAGCTACCATTAAATACACTGTGTATTACCTATTTTTTTCACAACAGAAACTACAAATCCTATTAGGTCCACCTCAGAACAAGGTGGCTGGAAGTCTGGATCCAATAATTTGTTGAAGTGAAGCAGCTCCCTTGGCTGATAAACTTGTAATAGAATTTCATCTGAAGCCTACAAGAAAAAAAAAATATCAGTATATGTAGATTCAATAAACAAATACACATCTATCAAAATTGAAAAATCATGATGAAAAATTTATACCGGTAGTTGTTGATACTGCGTTTTTTTTGTTGCTGTTAACTGTATGTTAGCTCTTTTGGATTTACTTTTAGATTTTGATGCTGCAAGATGATAGATTCTGTATCTCTTTCCCTCTGTTAAGAGAGAATATAAATCTGATGATGGACGCCAGATACTCAACACAACTAGAGAAAGAGGAAAAAGACACAATATAAGAAATGATAATCATTGAGAGTTCTTGTTTAAAAATAAATACTGAGGACAATAAAGGTCTAAGGGTTATATTATCTTTTGTGGGTACTGGTAGCCCATTTTTGCTCCTCTTAACATTTTATCTACCATTTGAAATAATTTTATTAATAATAATTTTTTAAACTTAAAATTGATAAAAACAAAAACTTTACATACTGACCTGAATCTTTTTCCTTTCTCTTACAGCTCGTGATACGCAGCTTCCACACAGGTGTAACATCTCTTGGTAAAATCTGTTCCCCTTGCTCAGCAGACTCCAGAGCCTTCCTGAGTTCCACATGGATCTGGGCTTGCTTCTTATCATTTAACGTCTGTCTGTGATTATTCAAGGCTCTTAACTGCTCTTCACTAAAATAACCCTGTGTCCATTGAGTACATTGAGGCAGATGATTTTGGAATAAAAAGCAAACAAAATAGAAACAAACCACCTCATCTATTGTAAATGAATCTCTTTAAATGGGGTCAAAATACAACAGAATTTAGTTCACTTTAAGGATGTAACAATATAAAAATTGAGATTAATGTACTCAGCTTATCACATAACAAATATTTTCAAGTGACTTAAACAGTTTACTAATCTTTGTGACAAGTTTACCTAGGGTAGGGCTTCCCTGGTGGCACAGTGGTTAAGAATTAGCCTGCCAAGGCAGGGGACATGGGTTCAAGCCCTGGTCCGGGAAGATCCCACATGCCACAGAACAGCTAAGCCTGTGCACCACAACTACTGAGCCTGTGCTCTAGAACCCATGAGCCACAACTACTGAGCCTGTATGCCACAACTCCTGAGCCTGTGGGCCACACCTACTGAAGCCCTCAGGCCTAGAGCCCACGCTCCGCAATAAGAAGCCCACGCACCGCAAAGAAAACCCAACGCAGCCATAAATGAATGAATGAATGAATAAATAAATATGAAAAATTTACCTAGGGCCAAAACAACCCTTACTTATAAATATACTCTGATAATCATAATCATCAACACTGACATTATAAATGGTTAACATCTGAATGCCTATTATATTTGAGAAATAGATCTATGTGTGGGTAATGTATTAATTCATTTAATCATTACAATAATCCTATGAGGTAGGTACTATTCCTGTTTCCATGTGGTAGATGATGAAACTGAGGTACAGACAGAATAAATAATTTACAGAGGCATATAGGAAGGGGTTGACTCAAGGGGACTCATTCTTATCCCCCTATAGTATAATTTCATTAACCCTGGAACAGTAGATACAATTTAAAACAAATATGTACTACAAGCACTTAGCTCTGCCTCTACATTTCTCTCCCAATCATTTAGCAAACTGGTGTTTGAACGTCCTGGGAACCTCACCCAGTATTAACAAAAAAAAAAATCAACCAAAAATAAAATAAATAGAAATCCTGACATATAACCTACTAGACTGCTGCTGACTTACCCATGTTAATACCCTAATCTATACTGAGAAGGGAGATTATAAAATCCCTGTGCCCTACAAAGGTCTTCCTAAATAGGCAGTGTTTAGCTTAAACATGAATTAAAAAAACAATATGTGATTTCAGAAGTCCCACAATACTAAACACTGTCACTGAAAACAAGTCCTCTTAACAGGGTATTTTAGAAATTGATGGCAATTTTTCCCTCTGAGAATGATTCAGTGACTCTCATAGAATCACATAAACTTAGAACCTTAGAGATAAGCTACTCTCAGGCTTTCCCCTGGCAGATGGCAGAGAGGAGGTCCGAGAGAGAAATCACCTGTCCAGCTACACAGGGGCAGAGCCAGGTCTAGAACTTAGTCCTCCAACTCTCATTCTGCCCCCTTTCTCCTTATAAGTAAATTTTATAAAAGGAAACCAGAATAACATTTTGTTAAATTTTATGGATGAAATTAAAACTATCTTCATAAGCTTCAACAAACATAAAGAGACAGAGGCAAATAATTTCTCAGGAGAGCATAATAAAGCCTTACAGACCTGTAGCAAGTATACTCACAGGCTTGAAACAGACTCACTTCCCACAGGGAGAATCTGAGTTGTAACATTTGGGAATATAAGGGAATTCTGTTCAGAATAGCACTGCTCACTCTCCGAGCAGAGTATTCTTTATTTTGAGGTCCCATTATTTAAGAAAGTTAAGGTTATATACAACATTTATTGTCATCAAATAAATGAGATTAATCAATAAACTGTTTTCCTAAAATTTCCCCTCCTCCCTATTTTGCAAACTAATCCTAGAATTTGCATTAATTAGATACCCAGGTGTCTAAAAATTTAGGAAGTAGCCTACCTTAATGTATGAAATGATACTCTAATAATAACATTTACATAGAACTTTGTTAACAGTACCCTTTACATACATTATCCAATTTGATCCTAAAACATCTTTTGTGCCCATTTGATAGCTCTTTCATATCCAGTTTGCTTAGCTAATCAATGGTTGAGCCATGATCTAAAGCCTATGCTATTTGTAACACATTTTTGTGCTTCTGAAAGTTTTCCACCTAAGTATCCTTAAGGTAGAGGATTATGAAATAAACTCTACGTAGGATCTGAGAAAGAGCTGAGAACATGGAAACTGAGACAGTGCTCTGAAGGTACTTGTTTTATCTTAAAAATAAGCAAGTTTTGCCTGCATTTTAAACCATATTTAATATATAAATTATTTAACCCTCTCATCCTCTATTTGGTACAGAAGTAGAAATGTAGCACCCTGGTTTGGTACATCACTGAGGACCCCATCACTGAGGTACACATCCCTTGGAGAAACACAGCATTTCAACACAGTGCTTCCTGTAGTGGCCAGATGAGTGACTATAGCTTTCCACCTTGAAGGATGAAGATTAGCCTCACTGTAGGCCAGCTTACTCTCTCACCTCAAGGTAACTTGGGTCTGGTGAATCCTTCACAGCTTCATAAAGTTCTGCACCATCTTGCAGAGCACGGACTTGCTGTCTTGTTAGTGCACGTGATGGTATACATCGTTCTGTTATATTTTCTAGGAAAAAAGCAACACTAATTAGCTGAACTATAAATTTAAGAACTCTGAAAACTAGAGAACTCAACCAAAAAAACACCCAAAGAAGGAAGGTTAAAAATAAACCACTTATCTGCTAAAAGTTCTCCAGGAAAATTTGAAACTAGTGTATTCATGGTTTAATAAGTTCTCCTACAAAGAGTTTACTTCATTAGAGCAATTTGTAAATTTCATGATTTACATGAAATTTACATGATTTACATGAAAGTGATTTCATGTAAGTAAATGATTTCATGATTCACTTAATTATGAGCTAGTGATAATTTTAAGCAAATCAAATATTGAGTCCCATTTTCCTGCAAATTTATTTAGAACATGGAGTTAAACAATGAAGAAAATCATGAGATCCACCTCCTAGAGTAACGGAAATAAAAACAAAAATAAACAAATGGGACCTAATGAAACTTAAAAGCTTTTCCAAAGCAAAGGAAACTACAATCAAGACGAAAAGACAACCCTCAGAATGGGAGAAAATATTTGCAAACAAATCAACGGACAAAGGATTAATCTCCAAAATATATAAACAGCTCATGCAGCTCAATATTAAAGAAACAAGCAACCCAATCCAAAAATGGGCAGAAGACCTAAATAGACATTTCTCCAAAGAAGACATACAGATGGCCAAGAAGCACATGAAAAGCTGCTCAACATCACTAATTATTAGAGAGCTGCAAATCAAAACTACAATGAGGTATCACCTCACACCAGTTAGAATGGGCATCATTAGAAAATCTACAAACAACAAATGCTGGAGAGGGTGTGGAGAAAAGGGAACCCTCTTGCACTGTTGGTGGGAATATAAACTCATATAGCCACTATGGAGAACAGTATGGAGGTTCCTTAAAAAACTAAAAATAGAACTACCATGCAACTCAGCAATCCCATTACTAGGCATATACCCAGAGAAAACCATAATTCAAAAAGACACATGCACCCCAATGTTCATTGCAGCACTATTTACAATAGCCAGGTCATGGAAGCAACCTAAATGCCCATCGACAGATGAATAGATAAAGAAGATGTGGCACATATATACAATGGAATATTACTCAGCCATAAAAAGGAATGAAATTGGGTCATTTGTAGAGACGTGGATGGATCTAGAGACTGTCATACAGAGTGAAGCAAGTCAGAAAGAGAAAAACAAATATCGTATATTAACGCATATATGTGGAACCTAGAAAAATGGTACAGATGAACTGGTTTGCAGGGTAGAAATTGAGACACAGATGTAGACAACAAACGTATGGACATCAAGGGGGGAAAGTGACAGGGGGTGGTGGTGGTGGTGTGATGAATCGGGATATTGGGATTAACATGTATACACTGATGTGTATAAAACTGATGACTAATAAGGACCTGCTGTATAAAAAATAAAATAAAATTTTAAAAAAATAAAGAAAATCATGAAGAAATGCAGAACATAAAATTTTCTGCAATAAAAAAGGTAGATAAAAAAAGTAAAATTTCACATCCTTTAAGCATAAAACACTATAATTTTTATTTTTCAAATTGATGCCACAGGGAAAATAAGCTCTAGTTCCAGGTATAAAAACATAAAGATCAACAACTACCAACAGCAAAAATGCAAGTTCTATTATGTAGATAAGGACACAGAGGAAAGAGAATGACAAACAGCTTGGGGAGAATAATTTGATAGTTCTTTCCCTTGTTGCTTTTCTTACTCTAATACCAAAAATTGATGCTACAAATACTTTAGTACTAAAGCTTACGGGCCAGTTTAATTAAGACTTCTGAAAAGTGCTGTAGGTATGTAATGTTTAATTGCCTAAGACAATTTGTGAGGATCTAAAAGCTCATTATGTTGAATAAAGATGTGATATTTTGGGGCCAATTCAATGCTTATCTGTTTACCTATGTAATTTTTTTTTCAAATCAGAAAAAATTCAGAATTAGAAAAAAAAAATCTATTACTCAAAATACAGACAATTCACCCAGTTAGAAGCCTCTAAAACTCTGAAAAAAAGATCTTGTAAATACAACTCATTTTACCTTCATGCTCTTCAAATTCTGCTTGAATTTTAGTGAACAAGGCTTCCAGTTTCTTTTGTTGGGCTTCTGCATATTTTGTTGCTTCCTTTTCTTCTTCTCTTTCATTGCGAAATATGTATAATCCAGATGATGTCTTCTCCATCCACTGTAATAATGTGTCAAACAGAAATACAGGGTAGGGAGCAATCATTCAAATTAATTGTCTCTAAAGAAAGAAATACAGAGTAAGTTTCAAGAATACATCATACCTGTATAGGGTATGCTCTTTGAATAATTATGTCAACACAACCAACATTTCCTCCATCGCTGAAAAGTGATGACAAGGGAAGAGGAAAAGGTCTAGGATTGGAAAAGAATCCGAGTTTGGCATACCAGCAAGCAGGCCGAGTGCTGTTAGCAGAAATCTGGACAAATTAATAAATTGATTTATAAGTTAAATATATACCTGTATTCAATTCTATTTCAGATTTTATGATAATTTTCCTGCTTTTACGGCTGACACCAAATCACCTCATTATGAAATTTCAGAATGATGGAGACAATCTTAAAAACGCCTTAGGAACAGATCACATAGTAAAGGACTGGGAATAAGACCAGCACTGAACTTAACAGAAACTATACCAGAAGCAAGAAGGTAATAGAGGAAATGTCTTCAAAATTCTGAAAGAATTATAATATTTCAACCTCAAATTCTATATTCAGCCAATCTTGTAATAAGATAAAAAAAACCTGCATGTTTCCTTTCTCAAGAAGCCTCTGGCGGTTGTGTGCCCTTAAAGCTAGGGAATACATCTAGAAAGGTATGGAATTCAGAGTATAGGGCTTTCTAACTCAGAAGGAGGTGAAAATAATTTCAAGAATAACTGTGCAGCATACATAGAAGATAACCAGTTCAGAACTGAGCAGGAACATGGAGAGATCCAAGGAATCCCCAAGAAAAAGAAATGGAACTGATAAAGGTATTTTAACATAGTGAGACAATTTTTATATGGCTCCTGTGTGGGAATGAGTTGGTAATAAGGATAAAGAAAATTAAGAAAGACAAAAAAGACAAGACAGTTAATAACTCCAGGGAAAGCAGTAAGTTGTAAAGAAAGGAAATGTAATCATGCTGAGTTGCAAAAAATATTTTTCATAGTCATTATAACATAAACATTGAATACTGACTTCACTCCTCATCTTTCATAGCAGGAAGCTAACAGTTAATGTCTAAACTAAAGGTGAAAAGAAGACCTAACAGTATAAGCAAAAGAAATAGCCAAAGAGATTGGAAGTGGCTGCCTTTGGGGAGCATGAAGGGAGGTTAGGCAGGGTTGCATCAGTGACTGCTTTTGTGTATGTGGGGCTATATACCTTATTTTACTTGAGTTTTGAAATTATGCACATATATTGATTTGATAAAACAAAAATTGAAAGCCAGTGCAACTTTGGTATTCTAAGCAACATAAAACAAAAGCCTGTTTCAGCTTGACTAAAAGCAACCTAAGTTAATGACAAATTATCTCTTTAACTTAAAAATGATTGATTTATTAAAATGCTTTCCTGAATTACAGTGATCCAGAATACAACAGAAGTAAATTCTTTACAAGGTTACCTCAAGAGTGAATCTGAATGTGCAACATTAGCAGTCATTTCTGATAGCAGTATTACAGACTATTCAACATGACAAAGTCCTGTTATCTAGGTTTAAATCTACATAGAGATGAAAGGTGTACTTTAGTATTCTATATCCAAGAATCACTGAAATCTAATGTTCTAATCATACTGGAACAGAGATTTGGCCAAGTAATCACAGTGGAAGCAGAGCAATACTATGAGAACAACATGAGGGCTACAGGTACCAAAATCAAACATCCGGTGCAAATTTACTCCTGCTCTTTAACTTGCAACTGCATTATTTCAGCTCAGTAAATATCTCTGGCTTTCCAAAAACACAAATATTTAACTATCTGAGAAATATGCCACTTAAACTAATAACAGTATCAGTACATTTTCAAGAAACGAAGCATCCTTAATAGGCATAAGTAAATTTTAAAATTTAAATGTAAACTCTCTCTAGAATTTAACTGAATCAGTGACTGATTTTTACCAAGAGTGTACATTAATTTAATTTACCTTTAACATAAGAGATTCTGGGGCTTCAAGAGGCGTACAGGCATCAGGAGAGCCCACCAGCTCTGCTCCGTGAATTATGATCTTCTGACCCACAGTTAGTCTACTGTTCTTTAAGAGAGCTAAGAGGGGAGGATCCACCTGGGCCTTAATAGCATACCATCCATCTGTAAGTTCGACAACGGCCACTTTTGTGGTATCCATACTATTAATTTTACTGCTAGAAGTTTCAGATATATTTGTGCTTAATGAAATTATTTCAGAAACACAGAGAATAAGTGTTTTTGCAGCTGTGTCATCCCTTTCCATTATCTTTTTTATAGCTGATCTTCTGCTTCTATCAATTTCCATATCATACCTAAAAGGAAAAAAAAGAATTATTTTAGAAATTGTGGGTCTAGAATTTCATTGTAAAAAAAAGTCACCGAATAATTGAGAATAAAAATTAAATACCTTTATTGAATACTGAGACTGAAGAGAATTTAAAATTTGGTAGCTGGTAATATATTAAGTTTTATACTGCTAAAATATGAACTAAATATTAAAACCCCCAAAATGCAAAAATTCTTTACTAGCAATCCCTGAAGAGCCGATCAAATTAGTAATTCATATTCTTCTCATGTGCCAAGAGGTTAAGGAGAGGGTGGGAGAAGAGGGAAGCAGAGGGTGTATGAATGTGTGATTGCTCTTAAGTGGGGGCTGGAGGGTGACAAGAGAACTGCGCTATACAACTGAACAGCAGTGTGGGATGGCAGCTGTCACCAACAACTGGCTCTGATGTGCAAGTCACAGACAGCACAGAAGTCTGACCCATACAATATATGATTACTTAATATAGCGCTTTAAACTTGCCTGTATTTGAGTTGAAGAAGTACCCTTTCTGGGTTTAGGCATCTATTAGCAAATTCTTTAGGAAAGGCAAATTCCATAGCTGCCAGTTTCCATATAATCCATCTATAATGATTATAGACCCAAACTCTAGAAATAAGCTTTGGATCCACACCTGGGGTGTCACACAGAGCTCTGAACAAATAAAAGTAGAAGAAATAATAAAAACCAGGTAAGATGATACTGAATTCAATAACCCCGACTATTCTTTGCACAAAAACTAAATTGTACAAGATCATTCAATAAGTTGTTATGAGTTAACGTAATAAGTATTATAATTTTAGAAAATGACATGTATCAAAATATGCTAATAAAAATTTCACTTAACATGTTAGTCAATACAATTATTTCAACTGGAAAATGAGATCCTTACTGTAAAATAATTATATTTTAGATTATATATTTCTTATCAAAGAGATTGTTTTTAGAAATCACCTAAGAACTTCCTTCTCTAGTCCTGGTTCTCTTCTTGATATCTGCTCAAATCTACAACTCCTCCTCCTTTCCCATTCTCACTCTCAGCACTACATAAACAGAAGTAATTAAAAGAGAACTTCCATAAACTTCCACCCTCCTATCTACCAACCACTAGCATCAGTACCCTTACACATTGCCTTCTTACTCTATTTAAAAAATTGTATACCTCTCCTCACCTAACTCTCTCTTACCCCCTTTTTCCAGCTTTATCTTCAAAGTATTCATCACTTTTTAATATATTATACCATTTACTTATTCCCTTTTAAAATTTTCTTTCCCTGTCCCAAACTAGAATATATGATTTATTAGGGCAGAGATTTTTTTGTTTTGCTATCCCTAGTACCCAAGATAGTATCGGACACATAGTAGGTTCTCAATAAATATTTGTTGAATGATCAAAAACACAGCTTGAGCCTCAACAATGCAGTTTGAACCATGCCCACCTGATTACAGAGTAATCACTCAACCTCTACACTATGCAGTCTACCTAATACAATTAAGTGATACAGCTGTTACTTTTCCAACTAGAATCAACAGCTGATATTTGTTATGTGGGACAAGTACCAAGATGTAAATAACATTCGTGTTTTAAAATACTCCAAAAACATAACAAAAATTTAAGAAAAAAATATTTTAACACTTTTCTCAAAACTATAAACTTAAAAAGATATACTGAGATCTCAAAAATAAGGGCACAGGAGAAAGGTTTCCTATCTCTTGTCATTGGCATGAGGTAATACCTCCCTGATAGCAAACATTTAAAATTATGTTTGTATAAACACTAGAATCCTAAGAGGATATATAGTTCCTAAACTGTTGATTTTTTAGGGCACTGGAGTTTTCTAGTCACTTGGTATTACTGATATTTAAGTATTTCTGTTTAACTTTATTTTTTATATTTTATATTTACTGAAATACACAATGAAAGAGAATATCCACACAAGTATACTGTGTGTGGGTTTACAATAAGGCCAACTCACACTTAACCTTTCTTATCAGTTTTTATTTTATAAAAGCTATAATGTCCTAATTTAAGAAAAAACAATTCACTAAATCCTAAGACAAACCAAAATTCACTTTTCAAAAGATTTCAACAGAATATCAAGTGAACCACATGTACTTAAAATGATTCAATGTATAAACTTCTGATTTCTAGCCAAATTTTTAAGTTCAGGAGAGATAAGGAAAGATAAAAAGGGACTTGTGAGGAAGAGAGAGATGATGGAACATACAAAAGTTAGTTAATACAAAATTTCTTTTTGCAGAGAGTACCTATAAAATTCTTCTTTTCCAGCCATTCCATCATTGGAGGGTATGAGCCATCCACCATCAGCCAACTGTATTCCCTTTCCAGCCCATAAACTTTCCTTACCAAAATAATCCTGAGTGTGAAATTGAAAAGACTCTGCATTTTTGCTGTTAATTTTTACACAATGTTTAGAAACACCGTACCTATATAGCTGCACAAAATAAATGATAGAAAAATTTGATAATGAGTAAGAAACATCAAACAAAAGAATGTTTCACAGAAAAAAAAATTATAACACACCCAAACTGAATCTACCCAAAGTTTTTCATTTAAATATGAAAATATTCACTATAAAAATATGTAACTTACTTACTGGAAGTCAAAAAATTTTTACATAATATAAATGACCTATACATTCAAGAGTCTGCTGCACCTTTCCCATTCCCCTTATGTACATGCCTCCTGCTACATCTGCCATAGGAAGTCGTTTTGGGGATAAAAAAGTAATTTAATGTTTAAGAAAACCTCTTAAGTTAAAAAACTCAGAAGAGGCCCAGACTCTCACCTCTCCATTGCTCCAAATTCCAACTAGATAGTACTGGCTTAATAAGAATCCTTTTAAAAATGTAAATGGCTCTTAGCAGGTTCAGGGTTATGAGTCATTCACACTTTAAATTCAATGAGACTACTTTAACACCCAGCTGAGAGCACTTATAGTAATAAAATGAATACATTTTGAAGGCGAAAGAGAAATTGTAATTTTGAAGCACTGATCACTTTAGGATAAGACAGCAGAGGAGGAGGTTGCCACTGCAGGCTGATTAGGAAGCAAGATGATTTTACTCATCCATTTCTGCATCAATTTGTTTTCTTTAAACAATTTGAAGATGCCAGTTAATGAAATAAAGTTACACATTGCTATAAAAGCTATTAATTAGCATTATAGACAAAAGCATACCTGTTTATGAGAACATGCAGTGGGGACTCGGCTTTCTACTGCTACTTTCAGAGAGATTCTAGGCATAGTGGATGTTTTTGCAAGATACAGACTGCCTGGCTGTGGAAAAATACGTTGCCTTTGTTTCTTTTTAATTCGCATATCCTGTATATCTCTGGCAGTCTGAAGATTTGTAATTAAATCTATTAAAGAATAAATAATTAACAAAAAGTAAAATTGAATATAAAATTTAAAAGCACAACCCTTGTTTTATAAAATGATATATATCAATTTGCTCTAACTTTAAATCTTAAGGGATAAAAAAAGTTTCTACTTGATAAATGTTTCTAAAAGAACAGAAATAGATTATTTTTATTTCGAATTTGGAAGAAAATTAGTAGCCTGATAAAAATCATAATCCAATAATAGCTGTCCTAGACTGCATGTCTAATAGCTTTTTTTTTTTTTTAAGAATGTCTACAGTTAGCTACCTTTGAAAGAAAACATTAGAGTAATTTAAACTTAATCTTTGGACAGAAATATCTAAAGCAATACAAAAGGTTTTGAAATTAGTAATCATCATAAAAGGGGCAAAAATCCTCAAGGTGTTATTTAACATAAGAAATATATATATATCTGAAAGGCAAAAATACATCAACACAAATTTTCACACAATACCTAAAGGTTCTTCTTCACCCTTTGTGAAAAGCATAGCTGTTGTTTGATGAATTTCACTGTCATTAACATTATTTTCACGATCACCAGAGCCATGTTCATCTATGTTTTTTTGTTTTTGTTTGTTTTCCTCGAAATTAGTATTCCTGTTAACACACTGTTCATCTCTGTGAACATGCGATTTAGTTTTAAAAGGTGGGACAAAGACTTTCATTGGTTTGCCTGTAGTTGTCGAGTGTCTCCTTTTTTCATTTCTTGGGGCAGGAACCTTACAAAGTGGCTGCCCTGAAACTGATAAACTGCTTGAAGACTTTTCCAAGGTTGGGTGTTCAGAAAAATGAGATTTAGATAGAAATTCTTGACCAGATGCAGTGAAATTTGGATTCTGCATTTCTCGCCTTTCCGTACTTGTGCTACAATGGGGAGAAAATATTTAAGCTTGATTATTTACCAGTAAATGTACATATATATATATATAAATGTTTTGGAATATGTATTTTTTTTTCGTAGACCCTCAATTGCTACATGGCAATCCTATTCTGGTAACCGTTCTGCATTTCATCATGGTTGCCCTCCAAAACAATACCACACTCTCCAAGTCTGTATCTCTCACACACTGACTCCCAGCCTTTGACTTTACCACCTACAAACATGAGAGAAGAGAATGTGTCAAACCTGGATTCCCCCATCTGTCTCTTCCAGGTCTATCACAGCTCCTCACTTACCTCCTTCGCCAGACATCTGTCTACCCGTCCTCTTCTCATGGTAACCTCTTCACCTGTATTCTTGACCCCATCTAGTATCCCAGTCTCCTCGGGAGCCCCACTCTTGCAATGATATTCCATCTCCTTCCTTTCTCTATCATCTGTTACACCTTTTTCATTCAGAAAGCCTTGCCCACTCTTGACTTTTTTCTCAACCTTATCTCCCTTTCAAGCGGATACTGTTACGTACCCCCATGGCCAACCTTCCTCCATAGGTAATCTAAACTAGCTATTTTCACTTCCTCACTTTCCACTCTCTGAACTCTCATTTTCCCCACTATTCTACAAAAACTTTTCTCAATAAAGTTGCTAATGACCTCCCAATACCAAAATTAAAAAAAGCTTCATGTGTAAACTCATTCTGCTTGACCTCTAACAGTTTTCACAACTTGTTCCTTTTTAAAATTCTCACCGTGAATATTTACACCACGATTGTCCCTCTTTTTCTTTCTTTCCTTTTCTTTTTTAACTGTTTTTTTCTTCTTTCTCTTAAAAATCTTCCTGCCTCCAAAGTTGGATTTCTTCCCTAGACACTTCCCCTGGGTGATATGAGTCATTTACATTGCTTAAATTACCATCTAACAATAAAAATATCAATCTGTATCTTTATGCCCGACACTCCCCAGGTGTTATTCCTATACTTTGAACTGCATCTAGTACCAGACATCCCTATCTTGATGTTCCACACTCATCTCAAACTAAGCATGTCCCAAACTAAACTTACCACCTTCCCTAGCGTACATGTTCTTCCTCGATATTTTGTTGAAAACCCCATACTTCCTTTTACCCAACCCTAAGCCCATGGAACTTGAAGTTACCCTACAACTTATTTAGTTACCCATTCATCTATCCAGCAAGTATTTAATGTGTTCCTACTACTTTCCAGGCAGTGTTCTGGCTGGGGGATATAGTGACAAATAAAACAAATTAATAGAGTCTACATTCTAGTGGGGGGAAACAGACAAACAAGTAAATACGTCAATTGGTATTATATATGCTATGGAGAAAATTAAAGCATGGTAAGGGGGACAGGAAGTGTGTCCAGCAGAAATAAATAAACGATATTTTATATAGGCTGGTAAGGAAAACATTATTGACAAGGTGACATTTATACAGAGACCTAAAGGAAGTGAGAGGGAAAGCCATGAAGAGATTTGGGAGAAGACTGCTACAGGCAGAGTAGACATCACGTACTGGGCTAGACACAAGTATGCCTGGAGCAGAGTAGGCAAGGGGAAAGTTAGCAGGTGAGACTGGAAAGGTAGCAAAAAGGCCAGATCACAAAGAACCTGCGTACCATGGTAAGGACTTCTGGCTTGTACTATGAGATGGGAAGTCATGGAACAGTTTTTGAGTCCAGAAATGACATAATCTGCCTTATACTTAAAAGGATCCCTCTGGCTTCTTTGCTGAAAATTCACTGTGTATAGGGAGGTGGGGGGAGGCAAAGTAGGAAGCAGGAAGACCAGTTCTGTTGAAATAATGTAGACAGTTTTATGGTGACTTGAACCAGGTGTTAAGGGTGGAAATGGTGAGAAGTGATTGGATTTGGCGTATATTTTGAAAGCAGAGTTGTTAGACTTTTACATTTATAGGAAAACAAGTAAGGGGAAAGAATATCAGCTTTGGAGATGTTACATTTAAGATATCTGTAAGTCACCCAAATAAAAATGTCAAGTAGGTAGCTGAATGAATAAATATGTTGTTCAGGGAAGAAAGCTGGGCTAAAGATATTAATTTTGGAGCTGTCACCAAATAGATGGTATACAGAGTCATGAGTGGATGAGATACTAGGGAGGAAGGGCAGGAAGAGAAGCCATCTGGAGCTGAACCATGCGGGTATTTAACCTTTAGCAGTTAGGGGAAGAATTAGCAAAGGAGAGTAAGAAAGAACAGCCAGTGGGATAGGAGGAGACGTAAGACAGATGTCCCAGAAGCCAGAGTAAAGAAAATAGTAACTGGTAATCTTGATGAGGGGTAGTGGGTAGTGATGAAAGACTGGGATGGGCTCAGGAGAGAAAGGGAAGAGATGAAGTAGAGAAAGTGAGTTGAGACAATTCTCATAAGATGTGCTTTAAGTGGGGCATAGAAATGGACTGGTGGGATAAGAGGAGTCAAGAAAGGCTTTTCTTTTCAAGATGGGAGATTTATAGCAACTACCTACACTGATGGGACTAATCCAGTAAGGTGGAAAAATGATCAATGCAGGAGAGAGAGGGGACAATGGCTGGACTGGTTTTCTTGAATAGACCTAGATGAGATCAAGTGCACAGGAATGAATAAACCTGTGTACTCCAAAACTTACTTTCACTGATTTTTCACTCCAATGTTTTTAAATATGAAAAATATTGTGAAAATGAGGAGTTTGCTTTGCAAGTTATGATCAAGACCTCTATTTGAATCCACATGGAGATATTTTGCCACTCTCAGTTAATGACTCTCTTGCCAAATCTTAAATCTGTCTTCCACTCACTCTCTGCTCTCTACCACATGTACTAACTAAACTAAGGCCTTTAGTTCCTTACTAATCTCCTTGCAACCTTTTCTCTCTGGTCTGTTTCTAAAACACGAATCTGGTTACGTCACGTCTCTTCTTAAACTTCCAAAGACAAAGTATCGCCTATCCAGGTTTCGACTTGTCAGAAATGACATACAGGAGGCTTCCTTCTTGGTCCTACTCTCTCCATTTCTTTGTGTTTCCTCGTCCTCAGCCCACCCCCAGCCTGACAAATCCCATGATGAAAGTCACACAACTTCTTACTGTTTCCAGATTTGGAATGCCCTCTTTAACCAGCATTCTTTACATTCCATCTAAAGTACTTTTCCTATTAGACTTTTGTCACATAATTAAGCTGCCAATTTTTCTGTGCTCTCACATCACTTTATTATATTCATTTTAGTATTTATAGCACAATAATTCTTTTCATGCCTGGCTCCAAGACAAGCAATCTGACTTGGACTTACATATCTTTTCATCTATCAACACAGTATAAATTAGATACTTCGAAAAGGTGCTTAATACCTGTTTGTTAAATGCATAAAACTATTTTCCCATCATATGAGTAAATTAAGGTAATATGTAGATAAGTAAGCATTTACTTTATTTTTAATATTACAACCTACTTTTGAAAATGAAAATTTTAAAAATCACCTGGATTTCTACATTCAAAACATGTATATTAGTAGCCTGCTGAAAAATATATTCCAGAATACAGGTCGATGACTTTTTCAACAATGTCACAAGTAGTTATTTTTGAAAAGATAACATTAATGCAATTTAAACCATATGTTTGGGCTTAAAAATTTACCATTAGAAAAGATTTTACAACTGCTGTCTACAATTTGAGATGCTTCTGTGATATTCACATCCATTATCTATAAGTGACACCTCAGTAACTGCTTCTTCTGGGCTTTTTTCTATTGAAGAGCCACCATGGAGAATGGAGATTTAGCTCCCACAAGACCACTTCCACTTTACCAAACATTCTTTCTCTCTCTCCTTTCCTCATCTTCCCAAGTTATATATTCGATTCTGTCAATATTTTACATTTATATTATGACTAAATACTTTTTACAGCTGAGTGTGTTATATTAGTAAAAAGTATATGTGGTATTAATATGTAGTACATTCTCATTGTAATTCCTATCTTTACAACTTTTGCTTTCCATTGGGTTATTATTTTTTTAAAACTCTGCTGCTTTTCTATGTACCTATCATTCATTCACACCCAAACTCTCAGCTTTATACATATAATTCTCTTTTCATTCTGCTCCTTGAATAGTGTTTCTTCTAAGTTATTTTCATTAGTTTGATTTTTGGTTATTTCATTTTTGATTTTTGTGATGTTCGGTAATCTTTGGTTGTCTGTTCATATTTAAGCATCGGGGATCACAGAGCTGTTTGGAAGCCTTTGGTACACCGTTACTGATTGTAAGCAACACTGTAGATTAACTGGAAGCTTCTAATAGTGAAAACTTAGCTACCAGCATTCTGGAAGCTGAGTGGGGGAAGAAGACCTGGGGAGGAGAGCCCCCCAACATTCAGTGTGCACACATTAACCTGATCCCCTTGCCTTCAGTATATTACTCCTGCCTTCCACTGTGCCTAGTGTGTTCAATAAAGAAACCCTGTATTGTACCCTCCCTGGACAGTTAACCTCTAGTCTTTTGTTAGACTGCATAAGAGGTAGTGCCCAGCTTCATGGAGTGAAGGAGGGGATTTGACGGCATCTTAAATAGATTCTCAACCTATATACCCTTATTTTGGCTCCTTCTCCACCACCCAATTATTTTTTCTTTCTTTTTTCTCTTAATTTATTTATTTTTGGCTGTGTTGGGTCTTTGCTGCTGTGTGCGGGCTTTCTCTAGTTGCAGCAAGCAGGGGCTACTCTTCATTGCGGTGCACAGGCTTCTCATTGTAGTGACTTCTATTGTTGCGGAGCATGGGCTCTAGGAGCGCAGGCTTCAGTAGTTGTAGCTTGCGGGCTCTAGAGCGCAAGCTCGGTAGTTGTGGCACATGGGCATAGCTGTTCCACGCCACGTAGGATCTTCCCAGACCAGGGCTCAAACCCATGTCCCCTGCACTGGCAGGCAGATTCTTAACCACTGTGCCACAAGGGAAGTCCCTCACCACCCAATTCTGAAGATTCACCAGTTCCTGAGCTTCTGAGGCTTCTTTAGTGTAAAATGATTGGTTCTCTCTTCTCCCCACTACCACTTTCAAATCAGTTTTCTCCTGTATGTATGCTTTGAACAAGGTAGTCACTGTGGTCTCTCCTCTCCCATTCTCCCTGTCTTTGGGGAGGGGACGTGTGTGTGTGTGTATGTGTGTATGTATGAATTCCTTCATGGTTGTTTTGGTAAAAATTTGAGAGGCAATTAAAGTAGGTGAGTATGCTCAATTCACCATCTTTACCAAGAAGTTTCTTAATACATTAAAATACTTCAGGTTCTGCTTTAATCTTTTTCTGGTAGGCAAACTCTCCCAGGGCTTTATTCTACCAAAATGGTCTGGGTACCTGTCTAGGTTTAGCCACACAGCTCTAATTCTGGGATCTCCCCCTTCTGTATAATTCTGATGATTCCCTTTACTTTCTCCTATGTTGAATTCCTGTTCCTTAAATCCTATATCTTCCTCCTTCTGATTTATGGACTTTAGTTAGCTCCCTGAGAAAAGTGTGTGGGAGACAAACCTTTTGATACTTTACATCTAAAAAATGTTTATCCTCACACTTATTTGATATTTTGGTCAGTGGTAGAATTCTAGGTTGAAAATCATTTTCTTTCAGAATTTTAAAGGCATTGCTCTGTAATCTATAACCTTCTAGCTTCCACTGTTAATGATGAGAGGACTCATACCATTATGACTCTGGAAACTTCATTTGAAACCTGATTTTCTAAAATTTCACAAGGATATACTTTAGTACAGGTCATTTTTATTCATGTGCTTACTCAGAAGGTCCTTTTAATCAAGGAAAGTCATGTCCTTCAGTACTGATAAAATATCTTAAATTATTTCTTTGAAAACTTGTATTTCTCCTCTATTACTTCTTTCTCAAAGTCCAAATCTTCAGATATTAGAGCCACAGGACTGACTTAAAATTATCTTTCATTCTTTTTTCATCTCCTCTTCTTTTTTGCACTATATTCTGGGAGTTTTCATAACTTTTATCTTCTATTTCTTCTACTGAGTTAATTTATTTGTGCCATCATATTTTTAATTTCCAAGAGCTCTTCTTATAGCAACTTGTTCTTATTTTACAGATACAATATGTTCTCTTTCCTGAAAATATTAGTACTTTTTTTGAAGTTTTCTTCTTGTTGCATGGTCTATTTCCTCTAAGTTCCTTTTCTGTCCTTTGGTTTTTGTACTTTGGATACTATCTTTCCCAGAGGCTTTCTTCCAATGACTAGTGATCCTTGATTATCTATTCTCATTTAAGTGTGAAGCACTGAAGAGCTGACTGGAAGCTGTGTGCTGGTGGGCTTGTCAGTTGTTGGCTTCACTGTCTGGTGATCTGGTATGCGGTTTAACTTAAGTAACCACAACTGTCAGTATTTTTAGTCTTTTCTATTCCTGTTACCCACAGAAACAATCGTCTAGTCTTCCGCCTAAAGGCCTGGCTGCCAGCATTTGGGAGCCAAGTGTGGGAAGGAGGCTAGGGAGTCTCACTACTCGACATCCAGATTTTTACTTTATCTCTCTTTTCAGAATCTTCCCCCAACCCCATCCCCAATTCAGAATCCCTCCAATTCATCTTCTCCAGAGAATGACCTTCTGGTCTTTTGACAGAAGAGGGATAATTGCCTGCCTGCAGTGGGGGAGGGGATATAGATGTCTCTTAAACAGATTTTCAACTAATCTTCCTATTTTCTACCTCACCTTCAGAATTACATGTTGCTGCCAATTTGAGTCTTTCTCAGGTTCTTTAGGGGAAACTGAATAGCTTCTCTGCTTGCTCTAATGTTAGGTTTTAGTTTTCTATGTCTTTCTAAATCACTTATGATTTTTAGCTTCTAAAATTTTGTTGTTTCTTCTGAAACAACACTGTACTTACAGATTTATACATTAAAAAAAATTCTCTTAGTAACTAATAGGGTTTTGAGAGGGAGGAGAGATAAAAGCATATTTTCAACATATGCCATCTTTAATTTTTCTTTCACTTCCACCAATATAATTGAGATATAATATAGGCCACCTTTATTAATTGGTTTTGAGTAATTTCCTTAATCTCTCTCAACCTCAGTACCTTATCCACAAAATTGCAATAAAATCTGTTTTTCTACTTTACAAAGTTATTAAAAATGACATAATAATATGCACAGCACTATAAAGTACTACCAAAGTACAGAATTATTTAATCCTGATGCAGGCTTTCAAAAAGGGGAAGTGTTAATGTCTGTACTGTATGTTAGAGCCAGCATTTCTAGAAATATTTATTTAAAAACCCCACATTTTTCCTATACTATATTAGTAGAATTAAAAAAAAAAAATTAAACATGTCTTACCAAGAGGGTCCACAGGTAACTGGCTCTAAAGAAATGTGATGCATAAACAATCTTCTATCTTTCATTGTGCCTAGAAAAATATTATTTTACATTATGTATTAATGAAATGTCTTTTACATTATGTATTAATGAAAATCTAATGGGAGATTTTATTTCCTATGTTCATTACACATTATTGTAAATATTTACACAAAAATGTGAGAAAATTATACATTTAAAATTTTTCAATGCGTATAATGAATGCTTAGTTAATAACCATCAAAAATTTGATTCACAAATTGATAATGATGAATACCAAATAACTCACAGTGCAAACATATATAAGAAATCAGTATAAATTTAGTCAGCTGATGTTAATCATAACTCAAATGTGTTAGTGAATTGCCAATGCAAATATAATATTTAAAAGTTTTATGAAGGTTGACAAGCTAAACTGTAGATATTATTCATTCTCAGCAGGTAACTTGTACTTCTTAAATCTTCAAAACTAGTCCATTAGTAGGGACGGGATTGGTTGAATAAACCAGAATACACTGATACAGCGACATGATCAAGTACTAAACAACCACAAGAAAGAACGAGGAAGATCTCTTGATACTCATTAAGGCATGATCTCCAGATAAATTCTAAAGTAAACAACAAACAAAGAAGGTACAAAACCATATGCATACTGATACCTTCTGAGTAAGAAAGAAACGTAATGAGAACATATATACACATATTTACTTATTTTCACAAAAAGAAACCCTAAAAGGACAGACCAAAAACCATTTAAAATAGTTATCAAGGTAGTGAGGAAGGTGGTAAACAGTGTAGAGGAGATGGCGATGGAAATCAGGCTTCTCCAAGTAAACCTTTTTGTAGTTTTGATGAATGAACTATGTAAACATTCTATATATTCAAATATAAAATTAAAAAAGAAAAAGCAAACCCTAAAATTGAAAACTAACGAATCTAACCTAATTATTAAATTGTTAACCGCAAACAAAATAATTATTTTGAGTGGCATTTGAACACAGAACTTTGACTACACATTCTTAATGATATATATTCTTAGGACAAAAACTGTAAAGAATTCTTAAATTTCCCTTAGTAGTTTTATTATTGGTATTTATTAACACTGGTATTGTAAACTTGAAGCTATTATACATATACTGTAAGACAGTGATTCTCAAAGTGATCCATGGAACCCTGGGTGGGAGGAACCCACAACCCTTAAAGGGGATCCAAGCTGTCAATCTATCGTAATAATAATCATATAATAATAATAAGAAGAAGGAGAAGAAGAAGTTGAAAAAGGAAAAGAAGGAGGAGGAGAAGAAGTTATATATATCTTTCTCACTGTGTTGACATTAGCACTGCTGGTATGTCCTGCTGCATACTTTAGTGCAATAATTGTCTTGAGGAAATGCACTGTATGTGAACTGCACTAATCATTTTTGTCCCAAAGAATTCCATTTTTACTTGAAAGAATAACCAACAAATCACAATCTTTCAGACTTGGGTATGCAGCAGATATTTCTTCAAAAATGAATGAAATGAGCTTATCACTACAAAAAAACAAGTGAGAGTATTTGCTGCCAAACAAACTGAATTGTAAAATTCAAGCTTTTAAACAGAATGACAATTTTGGAATGCTTGTATCTGGCTGTTAGCTTGACAATTTCCCAATACTAAATTTTCAGATTAGATCAGTGGTGACATTAACAAAAGTAATTGTTTAAGATTGTATAATAAAATGTGTCAACGTTTGGAAGAGCTGCATAACTCTGAACTAATATTTTCAAACTGACCAATGCACAATATTTAATATTTATAAATATTAAAATTTCTCAGTTTTAATGTTGAATATGGTAAATATAAATAGATATAATCCACACAACCAAATGCTCTTTGGGATCCTCAATCATTTTTAAGAATATAAAGAGATCTTGGGATCCTCAATCATTTTTAAGAATATAAAGAGATCTTGAGATCAAAAAGTTTGAGAACCATGGCTGGAAGATAAAGCAAATAAGTAAATATGTTAAGGTTATTAGAAACCAAGAATGCAGCATTA